>NW_025814048.1:0-301507 GCF_018902025.1 Drosophila willistoni
TTGGCCATACAAAAAACTATTGCAGAAGGACTGGTTTGCCTGAATGTGCGGTAAATCTGCTACTACTGATTGCCAAAACGTATTGATAACCCCAAATGTGCTATTGTGGAGATGGCCACATAGCCAGTTATAGGGGGTGTCTCGTTTATAAAGCAATGCTTAAGGACCTAGTTTCTTCAAGAAATCCTAGCTAAGAATCATATAACCCAACAAACAAATCGTACAACAACAGCAACTACAACAACAACTATCTAAAACACCAAACCTCAACGGTTTCAATCAAATCAGGGACAGCAGCAGCAACAACAACAGCAGCAAATACTGGACCCTCAGCTAAACCTACAACAATCGTCATCAGTCGGTCTACAACAAAAATTGGCAACTATCAGCAAGTCAAAACAACAGCAGCAGCAACGTAAATTAAAGCTTTACCAATATCAGACTAAAACAACCAACAAATGGAGGCCTAAGACAATAAAGCGAAAATTAAAACCAATCATTAATAATAAGCAGCAGCAGCAGCCTGTTAATTCTCTGGCCACTTGCCAGCAATTCGACGATGATCTCGATATTACTGAGATTCAACAACCTACTCAGTGGAATTTAATACAACAACAGCAGCAGCAGCCTAATTCTGGCCAAAAACAACAGCAACAACAACCTACAAATATAACAACAACAACAGCAAACACTCCAACGACAGACCAACTATGGGAGGCTATCGGAGATATAAAACAATTCAAACAGCAACTTGAGCCTATCTTACAACAAGTTAACATCATTATGGCTCAAATTAAACCCATTGCTGAATTTATGTCTAAATTTAGTAACTACAACATCGATAATTAACCAAAATTAATTAGTGTAAATCCTCTAATCAATTTAATTGCATTTATCTATAAAACTAAAATAAATGAGCATCATTAACACAACAAATCTAAACAACTATATAAATATAACCATATTTCTATAATCCACACATTAATTCTTCGATAATATATAAATACATGAATTACAGACTTTGATAATCACAATACCATTTTATAGCAAAACTCTTTGCTATTTAATCGTGCTTTAAATAAAAACAGCTGTTCTCACAGCTATGTTCAACGAACTCCACTTAGTGCACAACTATCTTCCATATAAACACATATTAATCCAGAATTACGTATACTCTATAATGAGCTTTCGATTTTTAATGCACAAGATGATTTATATAATATTTTGCTATATTTTTGTTAAATCTTCACTACTAAAATATAAAACAATTATATATTGAATCAATTATCTGAAATTAACCAGCACAATGGTTATAATTTTCAACTAATACACTATTATATACGCGCACATACACTTTCGTTTTCACTAATACACATAAGAACATGTTATGCTCATATTCTCACATACACAACAACATGCAATCAAATAGCCAAGGTGACTTGGCTGCTGCATATTTTAAACCCTGTTCTAAATGATGATAAAGGCAAAATACAATCTTAAGACTATTCCGACCTGTACAGCTAATTAAACGCACAGGCTGGAATAGTCTTAATGCCAAATTTGCTGTCTGCTGCTCAAAACTACAATTTGCCTCCACATAACTATCGTATTTGCCATCTTTAATATACGACTGCTTACACTGCTTCTACTTTTTATTAAGATAATTGCAAATACTATTGATCATGTAAAAGCAAAGAAAATCTTAATACAAATATATAATTTTACTTAAAACAAATCACTTCACTTGACAAAAGAACAGCCACCAGCTGCACAACCGAAAAACAAAATAATACACAATTCTCTTTCAGTTCCTCATTCACCCATTTGACAGAAGATGATATTTTTTGATTCTCGACGTCTCTTTTTTGGTGCTTAACTTCCAAGACAGTACAGCCACTGCCTGCTGCTGTACGCACTAATACACGAGATACCCTGTAAAATTCAGACGACTATGGCATATCCGACCTGTGCCTTTATTGATCGTACCTATGCGCAAATTAAAATCGATGCATATATATCCTTATTAATATATCTATCCCTCTCTTTCATTAATTTTTATATGTAAAATTTATTAATACAATCTGTTATATGTTATTTTATATTTTTAAATTAATTCATTTTATAATTAACAACTCTAAATCACATTATATATTATAATATTATATTATAATATTTTTGCACGGTCGCTAGCCTTCAGCAAGCTTCTAAAATCTTATAATACATACTACTTTGATTTCTTCTGCTCAATATTTGTTGCCGAGAGAGAGACGTTCCTCGGAGTTTGACACAACTGGCTTGTGTCCCTCCTAGCAACGTCCTTCTCATTGTCTGTTTACATCGGCAATGCTAATTAACATAATGGTCTCTTCTGTAAACTCATGTAGGGTAATTGCATTCATACTATGTTTATTTGAATCAAGAACCCTAAATTATGTTTGAGATTATAGACTTTGACCATTTGTATGATATTATAAAATTTCTAGACCAACTTGGCCTAGCCCTAATCATTGTCCTAGTTTTTAATGCCTTCAGCACCTATGTATCCTTGCTGTATTTAATTACCCTTTGTTATAGATTCTAAGGTCTTAGAATGACAACAATAAAGGAGCCAATGGCCGTCGGCCATTGGTGCTAGTTTGAGCATCGCCTCAACACAAGGAAAAAATTGCCCAAAAAATTACTAAAAATCGTGTTTTAATGCTCTTCACGCGTGGGCTATGGAAAATCGGCGATTTCCTAGCTAATTAATTAAATAAAAGACTTTTTAAACAAATCTGTGTTGACCTAACCTAACAATAAAATTCGATCGCTCAAACTTATATAATTTTCTTCTGGAAATAGCATCAAAATTCTACTCAAAATCAAAGTGAACGTTTAATTAATCAAAAACTTTTAATATGTGCTTTTAATATATGTTGGTAAATGTCTATATATGTCAAATCTTTTAGTATGAAATAAAAAATTTTTTTCATGTGCTGCCATTTGCATGAGGCTGGAAGGAGAGAAAACTTTTCCATTCTCTTCTGCTTGTACGTGTATTAGTTCGACATACACACTTGTACAAAAGCCCCTCTCTGCCTCGCAAACATATTTCACACACATACATACAAACTTCTATTATGAAAGAGAGTGATAAATTACTCACTAACACAATGACAAGTGCTCAACAAGTGCATACACATACGCCCTGTTCCACTGGAAGCCATAATTCGTCTGATACACACACACAGACATATGCCACACAGGTACACATGCGACCTTCTTTAAATTTGCAAAAACCCACCATTAAATCATCTGAAAGAGAACCAGCTGGTAAATTAATTGAAGATAGTGATCAAAGCCAACAAATTATAATCTTAGACGATAGCAAAGACATGCTTAATCAAACAATTAATAAACTTGCTGACAACGAAAATGTAAAATCTCCTAATAAATCTACAACAGATCTATGCGATCAAGAAGATCATGCCAATAAATCCTTCTTTGACCCAGATTGTACACTTATTTCTGAATTTTGCTCGAGTATGACCCCTCTCAGCAAAACACCTACCAATAATGTGCTCCCAAGCCCTATAACTCCTGTGATTGGGGCTTGTATGATCACAACTACCCCACGTTTAAATAAAACTTGTCGAAGACAACTAATTTACCCGGTTAAGCCAGCTAAAACTACGCGGGATGATGCCAAAACACCCGAGCCAATGGATGTTTTGGCCCCTATCGATACACCAACTCGACTCAAAAGGAAAATTGACCCAGTGTCAAGCTCTGATGACCAATGTTGCAAGAAATTTGCCAATCCTGTGGCTCTTGAACCCAGGCTGCCGACTGGCAAGCTAAACAAACAGCATACTACCTCACAACAACAAAAGCTCAATGCTGATGACATCCCATCTACGTCTAAGGGAGTGACACACATGAGCTCTAGTGTTGTTTGTGATTTGCTCAATACAGCCACTGGACTGCCTAAACAACGAAAACAAACAACAGCTCCCCAACAACAAGAACTAACTGATTCGATTAATCACGAATTGGACTTCTCTCAACTGCTAAACAACGCTCAAGTGCGATCCTTACAAAAACAGCTGTCACCAACGCAACGACAACAACAAAATCCTACTAATTCGACTGACTATACATCTGATTTAACAAATGAGAGAAATCAGGCTAGTCAGTCAAATACAAATTCCAAACAAGCAAAAACTCTCTCCATAAAAGAGTTATTGCTTGAGAGCCAAGCAACTCTTGGACAGCTATTAGAAAAAAGAGCTAAACAACACAATGATCAAATGCAGCGTCAGAAGCAAAAGGACCTGCAGGATTATCAAAAATATTTATTAAAACAACAACAACAACTACAGCAGCAGCAACAACAACAGCAGCAGCAACAGTCTCTAACTAAACAACAATTAAACCAACAACAACTACAACAGCATAAATCAGATCATAGGAGTAATGTAAAGAAACCTCCTGCAATTTATGTGGGCAACGTTAATAATATTTTTGACATTCTCAATGGTCTGGACAATGCTTTAAGCGATGCTAATTTTAGCACAAAAACCTTATACAATGGTGATGTCAAAATTGATTGCTCTGATGCAAAATCATACCAGCTAATAATTAATAAACTCAATGATAATAAAGTTCAAACTTTCACACACCAGGATAGTTGCAATCGTGGCTATCGTGCTGTAATAAAAGGACTACACTCATCTACCCCCTGCGATTACGTTCGTGCAGAAGTTAATAAAATGGGTTTTGTAGTTCGTTATTTAAATGTAATCAAACATAAACATACTCGTTTGCCATTAAATATGTTTGAAATCGAACTGGAGCCTTGCTCTGATGATAAAAATAATGATTTTCTCTTGATCAAAAGCATTGGCAGGCAACAGGTCTCCATACAGAGGCAATCTGTGAGAATGGAGCCTGTTCAATGCCACAGATGCCAAAAATTTGGCCATACAAAAAACTATTGCAGAAGAGACTTTGTTTGCCTGAAATGTGCAGGTAAACATGCTACTACTGATTGCCAAAAACGTATTGATAACCCCAAATGTGCTAATTGTGGAGATGGCCACATAGCCAGTTATAGGGGGTGTCTCGTTTATAAAGCAATGCTTAAGGACCTAGTTTCTTCAAAGAAAATCCTAGCTAAGAATCATATAACCCAACAACAAATCGTACAACAACAGCAACTACAACAACAACTATCTAAAACACCAAAACCTCAACGGTTTCAATCAAAATCAGGACAGCAGCAGCAACAACAACAGCAGCAAATACTGGACCCTCAGCTAAACCTACAACAATCGTCATCAGTCGGTCTACAACAAAAATTGGCAACTATCAGCAAGTCAAAACAACAGCAGCAGCAACGTAAATTAAAGCTTTACCAATATCAGACTAAAACAACCAACAAATGGAGGCCTAAGACAATAAAGCGAAAATTAAAACCAATCATTAATAATAAGCAGCAGCAGCAGCCTGTTAATTCTCTGGCCACTTGCCAGCAATTCGACGATGATCTCGATATTACTGAGATTCAACAACCTACTCAGTGGAATTTAATACAACAACAGCAGCAGCAGCCTAATTCTGGCCAAAAACAACAGCAACAACAACCTACAAATATAACAACAACAACAGCAAACACTCCAACGACAGACCAACTATGGGAGGCTATCGGAGATATAAAACAATTCAAACAGCAACTTGAGCCTATCTTACAACAAGTTAACATCATTATGGCTCAAATTAAACCCATTGCTGAATTTATGTCTAAATTTAGTAACTACAACATCGATAATTAACCAAAATTAATTAGTGGTAAATCCTCTAATCAATTTAATTGCATTTATCTATAAAACTAAAATAAATGAGCATCATTAACACAACAAATCTAAACAACTATATAAATATAACCATATTTCTATAATCCACACATTAATTCTTCGATAATATATAAATTACATGAATTTACAGACTTTGATAATCACAATACCATTTTTATAGCAAAAACTCTTTGCTATTTAATCGTGCTTTAAATAAAAACAGCTGTTCTCACAGCTATGTTCAACGAACTCCACTTAGTGCACAACTATCTTCCATATAAACACATATTAATCCAGAATTACGTATACTCTATAATGAGCTTTCGATTTTTAATGCACAAGATGATTTATATAATATTTTTGCTATATTTTTGTTAAAATCTTCACTACTAAAATATAAAACAATTATATATTGAATCAATTATCTGAAATTAACCAGCACAATGGTTATAATTTTCAACTAATACACTATTATATACGCGCACATACACTTTCGTTTTCACTAATACACATAAGAACATGTTATGCTCATATTCTCACATACACAACAACATGCAATCAAATAGCCAAGGTGACTTGGCTGCTGCATATTTTAAACCCTGTTCTAAATGATGATAAAGGCAAAATACAATCTTAAGACTATTCCGACCTGTACAGCTAATTAAACGCACAGGCTGGAATAGTCTTAATGCCAAATTTGCTGTCTGCTGCTCAAAACTACAATTTGCCTCCACATAACTATCGTATTTGCCATCTTTAATATACGACTGCTTACACTGCTTCTACTTTTTATTAAGATAATTGCAAATACTATTGATCATGTAAAAGCAAAGAAAATCTTAATACAAATATATAATTTTACTTAAAACAAATCACTTCACTTGACAAAAGAACAGCCACCAGCTGCACAACCGAAAAACAAAATAATACACAATTCTCTTTCAGTTCCTCATTCACCCATTTGACAGAAGATGATATTTTTTGATTCTCGACGTCTCTTTTTTGGTGCTTAACTTCCAAGACAGTACAGCCACTGCCTGCTGCTGTACGCACTAATACACGAGATACCCTGTAAAATTCAGACGACTATGGCATATCCGACCTGTGCCTTTATTGATCGTACCTATGCGCAAATTAAAATCGATGCATATATATCCTTATTAATATATCTATCCCTCTCTTTCATTAATTTTTATATGTAAAATTTATTAATACAATCTGTTATATGTTATTTTTATATTTTTAAATTAATTCATTTTATAATTAACAACTCTAAATCACATTATATATTATAATATTATATTATAATATTTTTGCACGGTCGCTAGCCTTCAGCAAGCTTCTAAAATCTTATAATACATACTACTTTGATTTCTTCTGCTCAATATTTGTTGCCGAGAGAGAGACGTTCCTCGGAGTTTGACACAACTGGCTTGTGTCCCTCCTAGCAACGTCCTTTTCATTGTCTGTTTACATCGGCAATGCTAATTAACATAATGGTCTCTTCTGTAAACTCATGTAGGGTAATTGCATTCATACTATGTTTATTTGAATCAAGATGCCCTAAATTATGTTTGAGATTATAGACTTTGACCATTTGTATGATATTATAAAATTTCTAGACCAACTTGGCCTAGCCCTAATCATTGTCCTAGTTTTTAATGCCTTCAGCACCTATGTATCCTTGCTGTATTTAATTACCCTTTGTTATAGATTCTAAGGTCTTAGAATGACAACAATAAAGGAGCCAATGGCCGTCGGCCATTGGTGCTAGTTTGAGCATCGCCTCAACACAAGGAAAAAAAGAGCTCCGCTAAAAGTTATTGAAAATTATAGTTAAAGTGGGAATTAATTGCCCAAAAAATTACTAAAAATCGTGTTTTAATGCTCTTCACGCGTGGGCTATGGAAAATCGGCGATTTCCTAGCTAATTAATTAAATAAAAGACTTTTTAAACAAATCTGTGTTGACCTAACCTAACAATAAAATTCGATCGCTCAAACTTATATAATTTTCTTCTGGAAATAGCATCAAAATTCTACTCAAAATCAAAGTGAACGTTTAATTAATCAAAAACTTTTAATATGTGCTTTTAATATATGTTGGTAAATGTCTATATATGTCAAATCTTTTAGTATGAAATAAAAAATTTTTTCATGTGCTGCCATTTGCATGAGGCTGGAAGGAGAGAAAACTTTTCCATTCTCTTCTGCTTGTACGTGTATTAGTTCGACATACACACTTGTACAAAAGCCCCTCTCTGCCTCGCAAACATATTTCACACACATACATACAAACTTCTATTATGAAAGAGAGTGATAAATTACTCACTAACACAATGACAAGTGCTCAACAAGTGCATACACATACGCCCTGTTCCACTGGAAGCCATAATTCGTCTGATACACACACACAGACATATGCCACACAGGTACACATGCGACCTTCTTTAAATTTGCAAAAACCCACCATTAAATCATCTGAAAGAGAACCAGCTGGTAAATTAATTGAAGATAGTGATCAAAGCCAACAAATTATAATCTTAGACGATAGCAAAGACATGCTTAATCAAACAATTAATAAACTTGCTGACAACGAAAATGTAAAATCTCCTAATAAATCTACAACAGATCTATGCGATCAAGAAGATCATGCCAATAAATCCTTCTTTGACCCAGATTGTACACTTATTTCTGAATTTTGCTCGAGTATGACCCCTCTCAGCAAAACACCTACCAATAATGTGCTCCCAAGCCCTATAACTCCTGTGATTGGGGCTTGTATGATCACAACTACCCCACGTTTAAATAAAACTTGTCGAAGACAACTAATTTACCCGGTTAAGCCAGCTAAAACTACGCGGGATGATGCCAAAACACCCGAGCCAATGGATGTTTTGGCCCCTATCGATACACCAACTCGACTCAAAAGGAAAATTGACCCAGTGTCAAGCTCTGATGACCAATGTTGCAAGAAATTTGCCAATCCTGTGGCTCTTGAACCCAGGCTGCCGACTGGCAAGCTAAACAAACAGCATACTACCTCACAACAACAAAAGCTCAATGCTGATGACATCCCATCTACGTCTAAGGGAGTGACACACATGAGCTCTAGTGTTGTTTGTGATTTGCTCAATACAGCCACTGGACTGCCTAAACAACGAAAACAAACAACAGCTCCCCAACAACAAGAACTAACTGATTCGATTAATCACGAATTGGACTTCTCTCAACTGCTAAACAACGCTCAAGTGCGATCCTTACAAAAACAGCTGTCACCAACGCAACGACAACAACAAAATCCTACTAATTCGACTGACTATACATCTGATTTAACAAATGAGAGAAATCAGGCTAGTCAGTCAAATACAAATTCCAAACAAGCAAAAACTCTCTCCATAAAAGAGTTATTGCTTGAGAGCCAAGCAACTCTTGGACAGCTATTAGAAAAAAGAGCTAAACAACACAATGATCAAATGCAGCGTCAGAAGCAAAAGGACCTGCAGGATTATCAAAAATATTTATTAAAACAACAACAACAACTACAGCAGCAGCAACAACAACAGCAGCAGCAACAGTCTCTAACTAAACAACAATTAAACCAACAACAACTACAACAGCATAAATCAGATCATAGGAGTAATGTAAAGAAACCTCCTGCAATTTATGTGGGCAACGTTAATAATATTTTTGACATTCTCAATGGTCTGGACAATGCTTTAAGCGATGCTAATTTTAGCACAAAAACCTTATACAATGGTGATGTCAAAATTGATTGCTCTGATGCAAAATCATACCAGCTAATAATTAATAAACTCAATGATAATAAAGTTCAAACTTTCACACACCAGGATAGTTGCAATCGTGGCTATCGTGCTGTAATAAAAGGACTACACTCATCTACCCCCTGCGATTACGTTCGTGCAGAAGTTAATAAAATGGGTTTTGTAGTTCGTTATTTAAATGTAATCAAACATAAACATACTCGTTTGCCATTAAATATGTTTGAAATCGAACTGGAGCCTTGCTCTGATGATAAAAATAATGATTTTCTCTTGATCAAAAGCATTGGCAGGCAACAGGTCTCCATACAGAGGCAATCTGTGAGAATGGAGCCTGTTCAATGCCACAGATGCCAAAAATTTGGCCATACAAAAAACTATTGCAGAAGAGACTTTGTTTGCCTGAAATGTGCAGGTAAACATGCTACTACTGATTGCCAAAAACGTATTGATAACCCCAAATGTGCTAATTGTGGAGATGGCCACATAGCCAGTTATAGGGGGTGTCTCGTTTATAAAGCAATGCTTAAGGACCTAGTTTCTTCAAAGAAAATCCTAGCTAAGAATCATATAACCCAACAACAAATCGTACAACAACAGCAACTACAACAACAACTATCTAAAACACCAAAACCTCAACGGTTTCAATCAAAATCAGGACAGCAGCAGCAACAACAACAGCAGCAAATACTGGACCCTCAGCTAAACCTACAACAATCGTCATCAGTCGGTCTACAACAAAAATTGGCAACTATCAGCAAGTCAAAACAACAGCAGCAGCAACGTAAATTAAAGCTTTACCAATATCAGACTAAAACAACCAACAAATGGAGGCCTAAGACAATAAAGCGAAAATTAAAACCAATCATTAATAATAAGCAGCAGCAGCAGCCTGTTAATTCTCTGGCCACTTGCCAGCAATTCGACGATGATCTCGATATTACTGAGATTCAACAACCTACTCAGTGGAATTTAATACAACAACAGCAGCAGCAGCCTAATTCTGGCCAAAAACAACAGCAACAACAACCTACAAATATAACAACAACAACAGCAAACACTCCAACGACAGACCAACTATGGGAGGCTATCGGAGATATAAAACAATTCAAACAGCAACTTGAGCCTATCTTACAACAAGTTAACATCATTATGGCTCAAATTAAACCCATTGCTGAATTTATGTCTAAATTTAGTAACTACAACATCGATAATTAACCAAAATTAATTAGTGGTAAATCCTCTAATCAATTTAATTGCATTTATCTATAAAACTAAAATAAATGAGCATCATTAACACAACAAATCTAAACAACTATATAAATATAACCATATTTCTATAATCCACACATTAATTCTTCGATAATATATAAATTACATGAATTTACAGACTTTGATAATCACAATACCATTTTTATAGCAAAAACTCTTTGCTATTTAATCGTGCTTTAAATAAAAACAGCTGTTCTCACAGCTATGTTCAACGAACTCCACTTAGTGCACAACTATCTTCCATATAAACACATATTAATCCAGAATTACGTATACTCTATAATGAGCTTTCGATTTTTAATGCACAAGATGATTTATATAATATTTTTGCTATATTTTTGTTAAAATCTTCACTACTAAAATATAAAACAATTATATATTGAATCAATTATCTGAAATTAACCAGCACAATGGTTATAATTTTCAACTAATACACTATTATATACGCGCACATACACTTTCGTTTTCACTAATACACATAAGAACATGTTATGCTCATATTCTCACATACACAACAACATGCAATCAAATAGCCAAGGTGACTTGGCTGCTGCATATTTTAAACCCTGTTCTAAATGATGATAAAGGCAAAATACAATCTTAAGACTATTCCGACCTGTACAGCTAATTAAACGCACAGGCTGGAATAGTCTTAATGCCAAATTTGCTGTCTGCTGCTCAAAACTACAATTTGCCTCCACATAACTATCGTATTTGCCATCTTTAATATACGACTGCTTACACTGCTTCTACTTTTTATTAAGATAATTGCAAATACTATTGATCATGTAAAAGCAAAGAAAATCTTAATACAAATATATAATTTTACTTAAAACAAATCACTTCACTTGACAAAAGAACAGCCACCAGCTGCACAACCGAAAAACAAAATAATACACAATTCTCTTTCAGTTCCTCATTCACCCATTTGACAGAAGATGATATTTTTTGATTCTCGACGTCTCTTTTTTGGTGCTTAACTTCCAAGACAGTACAGCCACTGCCTGCTGCTGTACGCACTAATACACGAGATACCCTGTAAAATTCAGACGACTATGGCATATCCGACCTGTGCCTTTATTGATCGTACCTATGCGCAAATTAAAATCGATGCATATATATCCTTATTAATATATCTATCCCTCTCTTTCATTAATTTTTATATGTAAAATTTATTAATACAATCTGTTATATGTTATTTTTATATTTTTAAATTAATTCATTTTATAATTAACAACTCTAAATCACATTATATATTATAATATTATATTATAATATTTTTGCACGGTCGCTAGCCTTCAGCAAGCTTCTAAAATCTTATAATACATACTACTTTGATTTCTTCTGCTCAATATTTGTTGCCGAGAGAGAGACGTTCCTCGGAGTTTGACACAACTGGCTTGTGTCCCTCCTAGCAACGTCCTTCTCATTGTCTGTTTACATCGGCAATGCTAATTAACATAATGGTCTCTTCTGTAAACTCATGTAGGGTAATTGCATTCATACTATGTTTATTTGAATCAAGAACCCTAAATTATGTTTGAGATTATAGACTTTGACCATTTGTATGATATTATAAAATTTCTAGACCAACTTGGCCTAGCCCTAATCATTGTCCTAGTTTTTAATGCCTTCAGCACCTATGTATCCTTGCTGTATTTAATTACCCTTTGTTATAGATTCTAAGGTCTTAGAATGACAACAATAAAGGAGCCAATGGCCGTCGGCCATTGGTGCTAGTTTGAGCATCGCCTCAACACAAGGAAAAAAAAAAAACTCCGCTATAAATTGTTTAAAAATATAGTAAAAATGGGAATTAATTGCCCAAATAAATTTTAAAAATCGTGTTTTAACGCTCTTCACGTGTGTGCTATGGAAAATCGCCGATTTCCTAGCTAATTATTTAAATAAATGACAATTAAATATTTTTGTGTTGATATAACCTAAAACTAACTGAGTGCTCAAACCTAAAATCGTATAAAAATCGCATCAAAACCCCATAAAACCAAACAAGTGAACAATTTTAATCAAAAACTTTTAATATGTGTTTTATTATATGTATGTAAATGTCATATATGTTAATGTTTTATTTCGTAAAATTTTATCCATGTCTACATTTATGTAAGAGGCTGGAAAGCGAAAAATTTTTTCACTTGGGTATGTATTAGTGTATATACATACACCTAAGTTCTCTCTCAGCCCTTTATATACATTACACATATACACACACACACAATGGAAGGCGGCAAAACTTCCAATGCCTTGACAAGTGCTCTATCAGCACATAGCTGCAAACCGCCTTTAACGACTAGTGCCACACACGCACACATACAAAACGATTGCTCTCCTAAACCAATTAAAACGATTAAACCTATGGAAATCTCTCTTGGACAATGCTCTGAGAGTAAAATGGAATGCAAGCGTATACCCCCTTTTTCACCAATTTGCACTAGCACTCTCATTACGCAATATACTGATGAAGAGTCTAGTTCGTGTTCGCCTAATTTTAATATGTCAAATGCTGATCTTTCTCCTGCTGCCTCTGGCCCATCAAATGACTTGACTGTAATGGAAAGCAACCAAAAAACAAATCTACCACCTATGGAGATTGATGTGGAAACTGATCTACTGCCTACTAATCGAAATGAAATCCAGAATATCACACCAAAAAAGCCTACCAAGGCTATAAGAGATGATGTAACTACTCCTGAGCCTAAAGAGGATATAATTAATTCTGATTTGCCTAGCAAGCAAAAAAGAAAAATTATTATAAATAAACCTAACAACAACAACAAGCGATTTGCTGTGCCTCTACCAACGATCCCAATTTCTACAACAGGCGCTACACAACAACAACAGCGCCCACTCGATATTAACAGTGCTCTGTTAAACCAGCAGCCTAGTCCGAAACAACAACAACAGCAGTCATCTGCCAACGCAACTGCTACCCATTTACAACAACAACAAGCTCCTGGCGAAGAGGAACAACAATTCCAAATTGTACAAAGGTCTAAACCCAAACCTCCAGCCATTTTTATTACCAATGTGCCATCTATCTTGCCAATCTTGGACAGGCTAAATTGCCTTGATACAGATGTCAAATTTACTACCAAGACTGTTAAAAGTGGAGACATCAAAATTATTTCTGAGGATCTGGACTCGTATGAGAAGATTTTGGATGCCCTAAAGGACTCTCGAGACCAGATGTACACCCACCAAAACCGTGAGGATAAAGGATTCCGAGCCATTATAAAAAACTTGCATTACTCAACTCCATATGAAAATGTTAAATCCGAAATCAACAAGCTGGGCTTCAAAGTCCGATATGTTAATAATGTCAAACATGTTCGAACCAACCAACCAACCAACATGTTTGAAATTGAACTTGAGCCTCGAATTGATGGAAAGAACAATGAAATTTTCTCAGTTAATTTTATTGGCAAGCAGCAAGTGGTTATTCAAAAACAAAACAGCAGGCTTGAACCAGTTCAATGTCATCGTTGTCAGCTTTATGGACACTCCAAAAACTATTGTCGCAGAAACTTTATCTGCCTTAAATGTGCTGGAGCACACGCTACAACTGATTGCCAAAAACGTATGGACAACCCGAAGTGTGCCAACTGCGATGGTAATCATATTGCAAGTTACAAAGGATGCCCAGCTTTCAAGTTAGCTCGCTCCAACATGTTAAGGAACAAGCTAACCAAAAACAATGCACAACAACAACAACCCACTCCGCAGCAACAACAGCAGCAGCATGATCGCAACAAAAAGCAACGAGGGCAGCAACAACAACAACAACAGCGACCTCGCTCACCACCTACTACAAGTCGCAACCAGCAGCCACCAAACAATCATATGAATATGTCTCTCTTGCCTCGCCAGAATGCATGGCGACAGCCTCTGCAACCCATTCTTGATACTCTTAATATATTATCTCGTTCAATTACAGCTAGCAATGGTAACAAAATCAATAATGATAAATCCTCATCTAAAAAACCAACTAATAATGTTTCTCAACAGCAGAGTATAAATAAGCAGCAACTCAGCACTAGAAGCAAAGCAGCGTCTAAGCAGTTAAATCAAAAGCAGCAACAACAACTACAAAAACGCAAACCCAGTAAGCAGTCTTCACAACAAGCAGCTATAATTCAACAGAAGCCGAAGGCCCAACAAAAACAACAGCCGCACCAGCTACACCTGAAGCAAGCTATCAACTTGCATATGCAGCAGCTTAAACAACAACAAAATCACCAGCAAAACAGTTCTATGGATCAGCAACAAAACAGTCAACATAGCATCCAAAACAAACTACGTCCCCGACTGCAGAGTCCACAGCAGCATCAGCAGCCGCCTCTACAACAACAACATCAGCAATTAAAACAACAACAGCAAACTGCACAACGAGGGACTGCCTCTTCTAATTCTTCGCGTATGCCTAATGGACTTCCAACAGCGAGCGAACTGCAAATTATGATTTTTATGGTCGATAGTCTGGCCAAACAATTACAACCCATCATCTCATTCTTATCTATGTATGCAAATTGCATCAATAACGTTAATGAAAATAAATATGTCTAGTTCATTTACCAATACTAACACTCAATCGTTGCCCTCTCATTTGGGCGCGAATATATATAACTTTCCTATTGGCAGCCAATACACAACACCTGCCAACAAACTCAAATTATCTTATTGGAATGCTTGCGGAATAGGAAATAAGAAACTAGAACTTTCCCAATTCGTTAATGATAACAACATAGATATTATGATGGTAATTGAAACCAGGTTTGACTCTGCTAATTTTACAGGTGGCAACAATCAGCACCCTTTGCAAATTCAAGGCTTTGTTACATATTATGCTCAACATCCAACTACCTATAGAAAGGGAGGGGTAGCCATTCTTATAAAAGAAGGCATCAAACACTGTTCATTACAAATCATTTCTGAAGACCATGTCCAATGTGCTCCAGTCTCAATTGATGTAGGAGCAAATGAGCAAATTGTAATTGCTCCTATCTATTGTCCACCAGTTGTTAAATGGGACACAGAGCAATTCACAGAGTTATTGAACACTATAAGCGATTTAAATTCAAGTCATAAATACGTCATATGTGGCGATTGGAATGCTAAACATAACTGGTGGGGCAATGCGCGCTCATGCATTCGTGGTAGATCGCTTCTTGAAGCGATACACATAAATAAAAAAGCTAGCGTTTTGGCCACTGGCTCTGCTACACATTATCCATTTGACAGGAGAAAAAACCCATCTGCAATTGATTTTGCAATCTATTCGGGGATTGATACAAATCGTCTTATAACTAGCTCGAATGCTGACATGCACTCAGATCACCTTGCAATGATTATTGAAATCGGCATTGGTGGTTATCCGTTCTACAAAAAAGCAAAAAGGGCCCTCTTATCCAAACGTTCTAATAAAAATCGTTTTCAAAAAGAATTAGAAAAGATAACGCAGCTAAATGTAGAAATGAAATCAGGCCAAGACATCGAAGACATTATCGACTTACTTACTCATAATATATATATTGCTGCTGAAAAGGCAACTCCGTCTGCTCGCAACAATAATCGATTCCATAACAGTAAATATCCAATCTCTAGCAGCACACGAAGACTGCTAAGAGAAAAACGCAATTTAAGGAAATCCTCAATCAGATTAAGGACTCCGCAGGCCCTGATCGCGTATAACTTGGTTTACAAAAGATTGAAAAAAGCGCTAGAAGCTGATCGGATAAAATATTACAATGGTCTCTTCAATCAAATCAACATGAATGACAGATATCGGTACGCTAAACTCTGGAAACTTACTAACCACTTCAAGAGACAGGTTGAGCCCAATCATCCCCTAAAATTCGAAAAACCGATTAATCAAAACGCCACACCACCCCGAATATGGACCAAAACAAATGAGGAGAAAGCTGAAGTCTACGTTTCTCATCTTGAAGCTCGCTTCACACCAAGACTCACAAACACTGGTGATTTTCGCGATCGAATTAATGCATCAACTAATTCTCTCATCTGGCAGAAGACCTTACAGATGACGTCATCGCTCATGTGGAGAGAGGATGCGCGCTTTATGCTTGGCCCGAAGGAACTTCCTCCCCCAATCTTTAAGCACATCACATTTAATGAAGTGCTGGCTGAAATCAAAAACCTTGATCTTGCTAAAGCGGCAGGTAAAGATAGAATCTGCAATCAAATAATTAAGTACTTACCAACTAAAGCTGTCTTACTACTCACAAATATCTTCAATTGCATGCTGAGAACTGGCCACTTTCCGAAACAATGGAAACTTGCTGTTATTAAAATGATACTCAAGCCGGGTAAACCCTCTAGCGAGGTTTCATCGTATCGACCAATCAGCCTTTTGGCTGGATTCTCAAAAATTTTTGAGTCGCTACTAATGAAGCGACTGTTTGACTGTGAATCGTTTGCCAATGCTATACCTGATCAACAATTCGGATTTCGCAAGGAGCATAGTGCTGAGCAACAAATGTCTAGAGTTGTTCAATACATTATGGAATCACAGGATAATAATCGCTTCTGCTCTGCTGTTTACATTGATATCAGTGAAGCGTTTGATCGCGTTTGGCACGATGGACTGCGCCACAAACTAATCAAGCTATTACCAATCCCTCTCTTTAATATACTGGATTCATATCTTAAGGACAGGACTTTTGAGGTCTGCTGCAACGATGGAACCATATCCAGGATAGGAAGCATTAATGCCGGGGTACCCCAAGGCAGTGTCCTTGGACCCGTGCTTTATTCTATCTATTCATCTGATATCCCAATTCCATCCATGGTTGACTGCCAACTGTTTAAAAATGAACCAAGTATTCAACTGGGAGCCCGTGATTTACTGCTCTCCAGTTATGCTGATGACACTGTAATATTATCCGAACATAAACACGCCTTGTATGCTGTTAATTCTAATACAGCTTATCTTGGTAAATTTATGATCTGGGCTAACAAATGGTGTGTCTCCATAAACGTAAAGAAAACTGTTCATGTTCTCTATACTAGAAAAGCTATTACAAAAAGTATTGAGTCTCTGTCGCCTAAAATTAATTTGCAGAAAATCCCCAATGAATCATCTTACAGATATTTAGGCCTTCATTTGGACCGGAAACTGGGAATGACTACTCACGTTAAATACCTCAAGACACGAGCTAGAGGTGTTGAATGTAAACTAAACTGGCTAATTGGTAAGTCCAGCAAACTTCCTACGGAATGCAAAGTCCTTTTGTTTAAACAAATGGTTGCCTCAATCTGGCAGTATGCGCTACCTATATGGGGCGCGTTAGCTTCGGATACCCTTTTCGGAACCATCTGTGCTGCACAAAACAAAGCTATTCGACGTATTACTGGAGCATCCAGATACACTACCAATCAAATTCTTAGAGACAACTTTAATATTAAATCCGTTGAGGAGGTTTATGCCATTGCTAGTGAACGATTGTTCTCTTCTCTCTGCTCTCATGATAATCCGTTGGCCTCAATACTTTTCTTGAAGCCGTTTAGACCCAATCGTATACTAAGACCTAGATACGCTAAACAATTGGAACTCTTTTTGGACCCACAACTAACAACGTACAAAAATCTCCAACTTCCTATATTGGGGGATGTTGTCAAACTTGCGGAAAATAGAATACCTAACATTCCAACGCTAATCAAAATTCAAAAGGCAGAAGACGACCAACTAATGCGCGAAGATGAAGAAAACAAACAAGAACTGGCGAGGCAAGCGAGACTTAAAGATGGACCAGCTCCAATAATCCCCAGATGGTATATGAAGATGCTAAAAGTCGGCCTCAAAGAAGGCACTGAGACCAGAGAAACAGTTAAAAGAGCTCTTGCTGATCAACCATTGCATATTCAACAAAAAATCCTACCACCCCTCACTGATGAGGAAAAGCAACAGGAATCCATGTTAACTGATGAACAATTGGTGGCTGCTGGCATCAAAAATATGGAAACCTATCTAAATGAGCAAATGGGACTAAATATCATTGATCTTTCATCTGACTCTGATGATAATGACTTGCCCTCTATTACGATTGTCAATCCTACACCAATTCTATTAAAAAATGATAACCTTGATCTTGCCAAAATATGGGCGGAAAATTCGTTTGATCCAAATTGCAAATGCAATGATAACAGCAAAAGCAAAGATGGACAGTTACAAATCTCTAAAAACAATACGAAAAAAGATCAGCTACAAACTGTAGCTGCTAAAACTGATAATTTATCTCTTCCACAGGCAAGACTGTCAACTAACTCACTTCTGGGCTCCAAGCGTCTAATTGCCAACACCAGGCCAGCCGCTGCCCACCCCCATCTCACAAATAATAGAGGGTCCGAGGTAAATTCCTGTATCTGCCGACGACCATTCAGATACTATATGCGCAGCCGCCTGAAGAAATCCCCACCTGAGTCGTACAAGGATGACTCCAGACGACAGCGCACACACATGCCTCACTTACTGGCCGCCGGACTTATGATGCTTTTATTCCCTCGGCCCCCTAACTCGACTACAATTGAGGGGTTAGACGACGACTGGCCAAGCCTGGCTGGTCCTTTTAATAAATCTAGCATTCCTCCTAGAAAAATAAAACGCAACTGGTGGACTCATGAGCACAGGAAACAGAAGCCCCCAGACGACGCATACGATTAATAGATTCTATTCAATTTGCTATTTCACATTTCATCCTAGCTATATTGTTCTTAAAAACATTGTTAATCAATTCCATATTACCATTCTTATTGCACTTTTATATCTCACTGTTAATTAACATTTGGACATCTCTCTACCTCCATTTACAGTGCAGACTAGATTCAAGCTATGTTAATGAATCTAGCTGCATAAAGGTACCTGTGAGACTGAGAAATTTCCAAATTACACGATATTAGATATATTCTAGACCACTTTGGCCTAGTCTTAATTCATTTTCACTTTACTTTGCCTTCAGCACCTATTGTAAATTGCTGTATTTAACGACCCATGTTACAGATTCTAAGGTCTTAGAATGAAAACAATAAAGGAGCCAATGGCCAATTGGCCATTGGTGCTAGTTTGAGCACCGCCTCAACACAAAGAAAAAGAAAAAAGAGCTCCGCTAAAAGTTATTGAAAATTATAGTTAAAGTGGGAATTAATTGCCCAAAAAATTACTAAAAATCGTGTTTTAATGCTCTTCACGCGTGGGCTATGGAAAATCGGCGATTTCCTAGCTAATTAATTAAATAAAAGACTTTTTAAACAAATCTGTGTTGACCTAACCTAACAATAAAATTCGATCGCTCAAACTTATATAATTTTCTTCTGGAAATAGCATCAAAATTCTACTCAAAATCAAAGTGAACGTTTAATTAATCAAAAACTTTTAATATGTGCTTTTAATATATGTTGGTAAATGTCTATATATGTCAAATCTTTTAGTATGAAATAAAAAATTTTTTCATGTGCTGCCATTTGCATGAGGCTGGAAGGAGAGAAAACTTTTCCATTCTCTTCTGCTTGTACGTGTATTAGTTCGACATACACACTTGTACAAAAGCCCCTCTCTGCCTCGCAAACATATTTCACACACATACATACAAACTTCTATTATGAAAGAGAGTGATAAATTACTCACTAACACAATGACAAGTGCTCAACAAGTGCATACACATACGCCCTGTTCCACTGGAAGCCATAATTCGTCTGATACACACACACAGACATATGCCACACAGGTACACATGCGACCTTCTTTAAATTTGCAAAAACCCACCATTAAATCATCTGAAAGAGAACCAGCTGGTAAATTAATTGAAGATAGTGATCAAAGCCAACAAATTATAATCTTAGACGATAGCAAAGACATGCTTAATCAAACAATTAATAAACTTGCTGACAACGAAAATGTAAAATCTCCTAATAAATCTACAACAGATCTATGCGATCAAGAAGATCATGCCAATAAATCCTTCTTTGACCCAGATTGTACACTTATTTCTGAATTTTGCTCGAGTATGACCCCTCTCAGCAAAACACCTACCAATAATGTGCTCCCAAGCCCTATAACTCCTGTGATTGGGGCTTGTATGATCACAACTACCCCACGTTTAAATAAAACTTGTCGAAGACAACTAATTTACCCGGTTAAGCCAGCTAAAACTACGCGGGATGATGCCAAAACACCCGAGCCAATGGATGTTTTGGCCCCTATCGATACACCAACTCGACTCAAAAGGAAAATTGACCCAGTGTCAAGCTCTGATGACCAATGTTGCAAGAAATTTGCCAATCCTGTGGCTCTTGAACCCAGGCTGCCGACTGGCAAGCTAAACAAACAGCATACTACCTCACAACAACAAAAGCTCAATGCTGATGACATCCCATCTACGTCTAAGGGAGTGACACACATGAGCTCTAGTGTTGTTTGTGATTTGCTCAATACAGCCACTGGACTGCCTAAACAACGAAAACAAACAACAGCTCCCCAACAACAAGAACTAACTGATTCGATTAATCACGAATTGGACTTCTCTCAACTGCTAAACAACGCTCAAGTGCGATCCTTACAAAAACAGCTGTCACCAACGCAACGACAACAACAAAATCCTACTAATTCGACTGACTATACATCTGATTTAACAAATGAGAGAAATCAGGCTAGTCAGTCAAATACAAATTCCAAACAAGCAAAAACTCTCTCCATAAAAGAGTTATTGCTTGAGAGCCAAGCAACTCTTGGACAGCTATTAGAAAAAAGAGCTAAACAACACAATGATCAAATGCAGCGTCAGAAGCAAAAGGACCTGCAGGATTATCAAAAATATTTATTAAAACAACAACAACAACTACAGCAGCAGCAACAACAACAGCAGCAGCAACAGTCTCTAACTAAACAACAATTAAACCAACAACAACTACAACAGCATAAATCAGATCATAGGAGTAATGTAAAGAAACCTCCTGCAATTTATGTGGGCAACGTTAATAATATTTTTGACATTCTCAATGGTCTGGACAATGCTTTAAGCGATGCTAATTTTAGCACAAAAACCTTATACAATGGTGATGTCAAAATTGATTGCTCTGATGCAAAATCATACCAGCTAATAATTAATAAACTCAATGATAATAAAGTTCAAACTTTCACACACCAGGATAGTTGCAATCGTGGCTATCGTGCTGTAATAAAAGGACTACACTCATCTACCCCCTGCGATTACGTTCGTGCAGAAGTTAATAAAATGGGTTTTGTAGTTCGTTATTTAAATGTAATCAAACATAAACATACTCGTTTGCCATTAAATATGTTTGAAATCGAACTGGAGCCTTGCTCTGATGATAAAAATAATGATTTTCTCTTGATCAAAAGCATTGGCAGGCAACAGGTCTCCATACAGAGGCAATCTGTGAGAATGGAGCCTGTTCAATGCCACAGATGCCAAAAATTTGGCCATACAAAAAACTATTGCAGAAGAGACTTTGTTTGCCTGAAATGTGCAGGTAAACATGCTACTACTGATTGCCAAAAACGTATTGATAACCCCAAATGTGCTAATTGTGGAGATGGCCACATAGCCAGTTATAGGGGGTGTCTCGTTTATAAAGCAATGCTTAAGGACCTAGTTTCTTCAAAGAAAATCCTAGCTAAGAATCATATAACCCAACAACAAATCGTACAACAACAGCAACTACAACAACAACTATCTAAAACACCAAAACCTCAACGGTTTCAATCAAAATCAGGACAGCAGCAGCAACAACAACAGCAGCAAATACTGGACCCTCAGCTAAACCTACAACAATCGTCATCAGTCGGTCTACAACAAAAATTGGCAACTATCAGCAAGTCAAAACAACAGCAGCAGCAACGTAAATTAAAGCTTTACCAATATCAGACTAAAACAACCAACAAATGGAGGCCTAAGACAATAAAGCGAAAATTAAAACCAATCATTAATAATAAGCAGCAGCAGCAGCCTGTTAATTCTCTGGCCACTTGCCAGCAATTCGACGATGATCTCGATATTACTGAGATTCAACAACCTACTCAGTGGAATTTAATACAACAACAGCAGCAGCAGCCTAATTCTGGCCAAAAACAACAGCAACAACAACCTACAAATATAACAACAACAACAGCAAACACTCCAACGACAGACCAACTATGGGAGGCTATCGGAGATATAAAACAATTCAAACAGCAACTTGAGCCTATCTTACAACAAGTTAACATCATTATGGCTCAAATTAAACCCATTGCTGAATTTATGTCTAAATTTAGTAACTACAACATCGATAATTAACCAAAATTAATTAGTGGTAAATCCTCTAATCAATTTAATTGCATTTATCTATAAAACTAAAATAAATGAGCATCATTAACACAACAAATCTAAACAACTATATAAATATAACCATATTTCTATAATCCACACATTAATTCTTCGATAATATATAAATTACATGAATTTACAGACTTTGATAATCACAATACCATTTTTATAGCAAAAACTCTTTGCTATTTAATCGTGCTTTAAATAAAAACAGCTGTTCTCACAGCTATGTTCAACGAACTCCACTTAGTGCACAACTATCTTCCATATAAACACATATTAATCCAGAATTACGTATACTCTATAATGAGCTTTCGATTTTTAATGCACAAGATGATTTATATAATATTTTTGCTATATTTTTGTTAAAATCTTCACTACTAAAATATAAAACAATTATATATTGAATCAATTATCTGAAATTAACCAGCACAATGGTTATAATTTTCAACTAATACACTATTATATACGCGCACATACACTTTCGTTTTCACTAATACACATAAGAACATGTTATGCTCATATTCTCACATACACAACAACATGCAATCAAATAGCCAAGGTGACTTGGCTGCTGCATATTTTAAACCCTGTTCTAAATGATGATAAAGGCAAAATACAATCTTAAGACTATTCCGACCTGTACAGCTAATTAAACGCACAGGCTGGAATAGTCTTAATGCCAAATTTGCTGTCTGCTGCTCAAAACTACAATTTGCCTCCACATAACTATCGTATTTGCCATCTTTAATATACGACTGCTTACACTGCTTCTACTTTTTATTAAGATAATTGCAAATACTATTGATCATGTAAAAGCAAAGAAAATCTTAATACAAATATATAATTTTACTTAAAACAAATCACTTCACTTGACAAAAGAACAGCCACCAGCTGCACAACCGAAAAACAAAATAATACACAATTCTCTTTCAGTTCCTCATTCACCCATTTGACAGAAGATGATATTTTTTGATTCTCGACGTCTCTTTTTTGGTGCTTAACTTCCAAGACAGTACAGCCACTGCCTGCTGCTGTACGCACTAATACACGAGATACCCTGTAAAATTCAGACGACTATGGCATATCCGACCTGTGCCTTTATTGATCGTACCTATGCGCAAATTAAAATCGATGCATATATATCCTTATTAATATATCTATCCCTCTCTTTCATTAATTTTTATATGTAAAATTTATTAATACAATCTGTTATATGTTATTTTTATATTTTTAAATTAATTCATTTTATAATTAACAACTCTAAATCACATTATATATTATAATATTATATTATAATATTTTTGCACGGTCGCTAGCCTTCAGCAAGCTTCTAAAATCTTATAATACATACTACTTTGATTTCTTCTGCTCAATATTTGTTGCCGAGAGAGAGACGTTCCTCGGAGTTTGACACAACTGGCTTGTGTCCCTCCTAGCAACGTCCTTCTCATTGTCTGTTTACATCGGCAATGCTAATTAACATAATGGTCTCTTCTGTAAACTCATGTAGGGTAATTGCATTCATACTATGTTTATTTGAATCAAGAACCCTAAATTATGTTTGAGATTATAGACTTTGACCATTTGTATGATATTATAAAATTTCTAGACCAACTTGGCCTAGCCCTAATCATTGTCCTAGTTTTTAATGCCTTCAGCACCTATGTATCCTTGCTGTATTTAATTACCCTTTGTTATAGATTCTAAGGTCTTAGAATGACAACAATAAAGGAGCCAATGGCCGTCGGCCATTGGTGCTAGTTTGAGCATCGCCTCAACACAAGGAAAAAAGAAAATCAACACAAGGAAAAACTCCGCTATAAATTGTTTAAAAATATAGTAAAAATGGGAATTAATTGCCCAAATAAATTTTAAAAATCGTGTTTTAACGCTCTTCACGTGTGTGCTATGGAAAATCGCCGATTTCCTAGCTAATTATTTAAATAAATGACAATTAAATATTTTTGTGTTGATATAACCTAAAACTAACTGAGTGCTCAAACCTAAAATCGTATAAAAATCGCATCAAAACCCCATAAAACCAAACAAGTGAACAATTTTAATCAAAAACTTTTAATATGTGTTTTATTATATGTATGTAAATGTCATATATGTTAATGTTTTATTTCGTAAAATTTTATCCATGTCTACATTTATGTAAGAGGCTGGAAAGCGAAAAATTTTTTCACTTGGGTATGTATTAGTGTATATACATACACCTAAGTTCTCTCTCAGCCCTTTATATACATTACACATATACACACACACACAATGGAAGGCGGCAAAACTTCCAATGCCTTGACAAGTGCTCTATCAGCACATAGCTGCAAACCGCCTTTAACGACTAGTGCCACACACGCACACATACAAAACGATTGCTCTCCTAAACCAATTAAAACGATTAAACCTATGGAAATCTCTCTTGGACAATGCTCTGAGAGTAAAATGGAATGCAAGCGTATACCCCCTTTTTCACCAATTTGCACTAGCACTCTCATTACGCAATATACTGATGAAGAGTCTAGTTCGTGTTCGCCTAATTTTAATATGTCAAATGCTGATCTTTCTCCTGCTGCCTCTGGCCCATCAAATGACTTGACTGTAATGGAAAGCAACCAAAAAACAAATCTACCACCTATGGAGATTGATGTGGAAACTGATCTACTGCCTACTAATCGAAATGAAATCCAGAATATCACACCAAAAAAGCCTACCAAGGCTATAAGAGATGATGTAACTACTCCTGAGCCTAAAGAGGATATAATTAATTCTGATTTGCCTAGCAAGCAAAAAAGAAAAATTATTATAAATAAACCTAACAACAACAACAAGCGATTTGCTGTGCCTCTACCAACGATCCCAATTTCTACAACAGGCGCTACACAACAACAACAGCGCCCACTCGATATTAACAGTGCTCTGTTAAACCAGCAGCCTAGTCCGAAACAACAACAACAGCAGTCATCTGCCAACGCAACTGCTACCCATTTACAACAACAACAAGCTCCTGGCGAAGAGGAACAACAATTCCAAATTGTACAAAGGTCTAAACCCAAACCTCCAGCCATTTTTATTACCAATGTGCCATCTATCTTGCCAATCTTGGACAGGCTAAATTGCCTTGATACAGATGTCAAATTTACTACCAAGACTGTTAAAAGTGGAGACATCAAAATTATTTCTGAGGATCTGGACTCGTATGAGAAGATTTTGGATGCCCTAAAGGACTCTCGAGACCAGATGTACACCCACCAAAACCGTGAGGATAAAGGATTCCGAGCCATTATAAAAAACTTGCATTACTCAACTCCATATGAAAATGTTAAATCCGAAATCAACAAGCTGGGCTTCAAAGTCCGATATGTTAATAATGTCAAACATGTTCGAACCAACCAACCAACCAACATGTTTGAAATTGAACTTGAGCCTCGAATTGATGGAAAGAACAATGAAATTTTCTCAGTTAATTTTATTGGCAAGCAGCAAGTGGTTATTCAAAAACAAAACAGCAGGCTTGAACCAGTTCAATGTCATCGTTGTCAGCTTTATGGACACTCCAAAAACTATTGTCGCAGAAACTTTATCTGCCTTAAATGTGCTGGAGCACACGCTACAACTGATTGCCAAAAACGTATGGACAACCCGAAGTGTGCCAACTGCGATGGTAATCATATTGCAAGTTACAAAGGATGCCCAGCTTTCAAGTTAGCTCGCTCCAACATGTTAAGGAACAAGCTAACCAAAAACAATGCACAACAACAACAACCCACTCCGCAGCAACAACAGCAGCAGCATGATCGCAACAAAAAGCAACGAGGGCAGCAACAACAACAACAACAGCGACCTCGCTCACCACCTACTACAAGTCGCAACCAGCAGCCACCAAACAATCATATGAATATGTCTCTCTTGCCTCGCCAGAATGCATGGCGACAGCCTCTGCAACCCATTCTTGATACTCTTAATATATTATCTCGTTCAATTACAGCTAGCAATGGTAACAAAATCAATAATGATAAATCCTCATCTAAAAAACCAACTAATAATGTTTCTCAACAGCAGAGTATAAATAAGCAGCAACTCAGCACTAGAAGCAAAGCAGCGTCTAAGCAGTTAAATCAAAAGCAGCAACAACAACTACAAAAACGCAAACCCAGTAAGCAGTCTTCACAACAAGCAGCTATAATTCAACAGAAGCCGAAGGCCCAACAAAAACAACAGCCGCACCAGCTACACCTGAAGCAAGCTATCAACTTGCATATGCAGCAGCTTAAACAACAACAAAATCACCAGCAAAACAGTTCTATGGATCAGCAACAAAACAGTCAACATAGCATCCAAAACAAACTACGTCCCCGACTGCAGAGTCCACAGCAGCATCAGCAGCCGCCTCTACAACAACAACATCAGCAATTAAAACAACAACAGCAAACTGCACAACGAGGGACTGCCTCTTCTAATTCTTCGCGTATGCCTAATGGACTTCCAACAGCGAGCGAACTGCAAATTATGATTTTTATGGTCGATAGTCTGGCCAAACAATTACAACCCATCATCTCATTCTTATCTATGTATGCAAATTGCATCAATAACGTTAATGAAAATAAATATGTCTAGTTCATTTACCAATACTAACACTCAATCGTTGCCCTCTCATTTGGGCGCGAATATATATAACTTTCCTATTGGCAGCCAATACACAACACCTGCCAACAAACTCAAATTATCTTATTGGAATGCTTGCGGAATAGGAAATAAGAAACTAGAACTTTCCCAATTCGTTAATGATAACAACATAGATATTATGATGGTAATTGAAACCAGGTTTGACTCTGCTAATTTTACAGGTGGCAACAATCAGCACCCTTTGCAAATTCAAGGCTTTGTTACATATTATGCTCAACATCCAACTACCTATAGAAAGGGAGGGGTAGCCATTCTTATAAAAGAAGGCATCAAACACTGTTCATTACAAATCATTTCTGAAGACCATGTCCAATGTGCTCCAGTCTCAATTGATGTAGGAGCAAATGAGCAAATTGTAATTGCTCCTATCTATTGTCCACCAGTTGTTAAATGGGACACAGAGCAATTCACAGAGTTATTGAACACTATAAGCGATTTAAATTCAAGTCATAAATACGTCATATGTGGCGATTGGAATGCTAAACATAACTGGTGGGGCAATGCGCGCTCATGCATTCGTGGTAGATCGCTTCTTGAAGCGATACACATAAATAAAAAAGCTAGCGTTTTGGCCACTGGCTCTGCTACACATTATCCATTTGACAGGAGAAAAAACCCATCTGCAATTGATTTTGCAATCTATTCGGGGATTGATACAAATCGTCTTATAACTAGCTCGAATGCTGACATGCACTCAGATCACCTTGCAATGATTATTGAAATCGGCATTGGTGGTTATCCGTTCTACAAAAAAGCAAAAAGGGCCCTCTTATCCAAACGTTCTAATAAAAATCGTTTTCAAAAAGAATTAGAAAAGATAACGCAGCTAAATGTAGAAATGAAATCAGGCCAAGACATCGAAGACATTATCGACTTACTTACTCATAATATATATATTGCTGCTGAAAAGGCAACTCCGTCTGCTCGCAACAATAATCGATTCCATAACAGTAAATATCCAATCTCTAGCAGCACACGAAGACTGCTAAGAGAAAAACGCAATTTAAGGAAATCCTCAATCAGATTAAGGACTCCGCAGGCCCTGATCGCGTATAACTTGGTTTACAAAAGATTGAAAAAAGCGCTAGAAGCTGATCGGATAAAATATTACAATGGTCTCTTCAATCAAATCAACATGAATGACAGATATCGGTACGCTAAACTCTGGAAACTTACTAACCACTTCAAGAGACAGGTTGAGCCCAATCATCCCCTAAAATTCGAAAAACCGATTAATCAAAACGCCACACCACCCCGAATATGGACCAAAACAAATGAGGAGAAAGCTGAAGTCTACGTTTCTCATCTTGAAGCTCGCTTCACACCAAGACTCACAAACACTGGTGATTTTCGCGATCGAATTAATGCATCAACTAATTCTCTCATCTGGCAGAAGACCTTACAGATGACGTCATCGCTCATGTGGAGAGAGGATGCGCGCTTTATGCTTGGCCCGAAGGAACTTCCTCCCCCAATCTTTAAGCACATCACATTTAATGAAGTGCTGGCTGAAATCAAAAACCTTGATCTTGCTAAAGCGGCAGGTAAAGATAGAATCTGCAATCAAATAATTAAGTACTTACCAACTAAAGCTGTCTTACTACTCACAAATATCTTCAATTGCATGCTGAGAACTGGCCACTTTCCGAAACAATGGAAACTTGCTGTTATTAAAATGATACTCAAGCCGGGTAAACCCTCTAGCGAGGTTTCATCGTATCGACCAATCAGCCTTTTGGCTGGATTCTCAAAAATTTTTGAGTCGCTACTAATGAAGCGACTGTTTGACTGTGAATCGTTTGCCAATGCTATACCTGATCAACAATTCGGATTTCGCAAGGAGCATAGTGCTGAGCAACAAATGTCTAGAGTTGTTCAATACATTATGGAATCACAGGATAATAATCGCTTCTGCTCTGCTGTTTACATTGATATCAGTGAAGCGTTTGATCGCGTTTGGCACGATGGACTGCGCCACAAACTAATCAAGCTATTACCAATCCCTCTCTTTAATATACTGGATTCATATCTTAAGGACAGGACTTTTGAGGTCTGCTGCAACGATGGAACCATATCCAGGATAGGAAGCATTAATGCCGGGGTACCCCAAGGCAGTGTCCTTGGACCCGTGCTTTATTCTATCTATTCATCTGATATCCCAATTCCATCCATGGTTGACTGCCAACTGTTTAAAAATGAACCAAGTATTCAACTGGGAGCCCGTGATTTACTGCTCTCCAGTTATGCTGATGACACTGTAATATTATCCGAACATAAACACGCCTTGTATGCTGTTAATTCTAATACAGCTTATCTTGGTAAATTTATGATCTGGGCTAACAAATGGTGTGTCTCCATAAACGTAAAGAAAACTGTTCATGTTCTCTATACTAGAAAAGCTATTACAAAAAGTATTGAGTCTCTGTCGCCTAAAATTAATTTGCAGAAAATCCCCAATGAATCATCTTACAGATATTTAGGCCTTCATTTGGACCGGAAACTGGGAATGACTACTCACGTTAAATACCTCAAGACACGAGCTAGAGGTGTTGAATGTAAACTAAACTGGCTAATTGGTAAGTCCAGCAAACTTCCTACGGAATGCAAAGTCCTTTTGTTTAAACAAATGGTTGCCTCAATCTGGCAGTATGCGCTACCTATATGGGGCGCGTTAGCTTCGGATACCCTTTTCGGAACCATCTGTGCTGCACAAAACAAAGCTATTCGACGTATTACTGGAGCATCCAGATACACTACCAATCAAATTCTTAGAGACAACTTTAATATTAAATCCGTTGAGGAGGTTTATGCCATTGCTAGTGAACGATTGTTCTCTTCTCTCTGCTCTCATGATAATCCGTTGGCCTCAATACTTTTCTTGAAGCCGTTTAGACCCAATCGTATACTAAGACCTAGATACGCTAAACAATTGGAACTCTTTTTGGACCCACAACTAACAACGTACAAAAATCTCCAACTTCCTATATTGGGGGATGTTGTCAAACTTGCGGAAAATAGAATACCTAACATTCCAACGCTAATCAAAATTCAAAAGGCAGAAGACGACCAACTAATGCGCGAAGATGAAGAAAACAAACAAGAACTGGCGAGGCAAGCGAGACTTAAAGATGGACCAGCTCCAATAATCCCCAGATGGTATATGAAGATGCTAAAAGTCGGCCTCAAAGAAGGCACTGAGACCAGAGAAACAGTTAAAAGAGCTCTTGCTGATCAACCATTGCATATTCAACAAAAAATCCTACCACCCCTCACTGATGAGGAAAAGCAACAGGAATCCATGTTAACTGATGAACAATTGGTGGCTGCTGGCATCAAAAATATGGAAACCTATCTAAATGAGCAAATGGGACTAAATATCATTGATCTTTCATCTGACTCTGATGATAATGACTTGCCCTCTATTACGATTGTCAATCCTACACCAATTCTATTAAAAAATGATAACCTTGATCTTGCCAAAATATGGGCGGAAAATTCGTTTGATCCAAATTGCAAATGCAATGATAACAGCAAAAGCAAAGATGGACAGTTACAAATCTCTAAAAACAATACGAAAAAAGATCAGCTACAAACTGTAGCTGCTAAAACTGATAATTTATCTCTTCCACAGGCAAGACTGTCAACTAACTCACTTCTGGGCTCCAAGCGTCTAATTGCCAACACCAGGCCAGCCGCTGCCCACCCCCATCTCACAAATAATAGAGGGTCCGAGGTAAATTCCTGTATCTGCCGACGACCATTCAGATACTATATGCGCAGCCGCCTGAAGAAATCCCCACCTGAGTCGTACAAGGATGACTCCAGACGACAGCGCACACACATGCCTCACTTACTGGCCGCCGGACTTATGATGCTTTTATTCCCTCGGCCCCCTAACTCGACTACAATTGAGGGGTTAGACGACGACTGGCCAAGCCTGGCTGGTCCTTTTAATAAATCTAGCATTCCTCCTAGAAAAATAAAACGCAACTGGTGGACTCATGAGCACAGGAAACAGAAGCCCCCAGACGACGCATACGATTAATAGATTCTATTCAATTTGCTATTTCACATTTCATCCTAGCTATATTGTTCTTAAAAACATTGTTAATCAATTCCATATTACCATTCTTATTGCACTTTTATATCTCACTGTTAATTAACATTTGGACATCTCTCTACCTCCATTTACAGTGCAGACTAGATTCAAGCTATGTTAATGAATCTAGCTGCATAAAGGTACCTGTGAGACTGAGAAATTTCCAAATTACACGATATTAGATATATTCTAGACCACTTTGGCCTAGTCTTAATTCATTTTCACTTTACTTTGCCTTCAGCACCTATTGTAAATTGCTGTATTTAACGACCCATGTTACAGATTCTAAGGTCTTAGAATGAAAACAATAAAGGAGCCAATGGCCAATTGGCCATTGGTGCTAGTTTGAGCACCGCCTCAACACAAAGAAAAAAACATTACACATATACACACACACACAATGGAAGGCGGCAAAACTTCCAATGCCTTGACAAGTGCTCTATCAGCACATAGCTGCAAACCGCCTTTAACGACTAGTGCCACACACGCACACATACAAAACGATTGCTCTCCTAAACCAATTAAAACGATTAAACCTATGGAAATCTCTCTTGGACAATGCTCTGAGAGTAAAATGGAATGCAAGCGTATACCCCCTTTTTCACCAATTTGCACTAGCACTCTCATTACGCAATATACTGATGAAGAGTCTAGTTCGTGTTCGCCTAATTTTAATATGTCAAATGCTGATCTTTCTCCTGCTGCCTCTGGCCCATCAAATGACTTGACTGTAATGGAAAGCAACCAAAAAACAAATCTACCACCTATGGAGATTGATGTGGAAACTGATCTACTGCCTACTAATCGAAATGAAATCCAGAATATCACACCAAAAAAGCCTACCAAGGCTATAAGAGATGATGTAACTACTCCTGAGCCTAAAGAGGATATAATTAATTCTGATTTGCCTAGCAAGCAAAAAAGAAAAATTATTATAAATAAACCTAACAACAACAACAAGCGATTTGCTGTGCCTCTACCAACGATCCCAATTTCTACAACAGGCGCTACACAACAACAACAGCGCCCACTCGATATTAACAGTGCTCTGTTAAACCAGCAGCCTAGTCCGAAACAACAACAACAGCAGTCATCTGCCAACGCAACTGCTACCCATTTACAACAACAACAAGCTCCTGGCGAAGAGGAACAACAATTCCAAATTGTACAAAGGTCTAAACCCAAACCTCCAGCCATTTTTATTACCAATGTGCCATCTATCTTGCCAATCTTGGACAGGCTAAATTGCCTTGATACAGATGTCAAATTTACTACCAAGACTGTTAAAAGTGGAGACATCAAAATTATTTCTGAGGATCTGGACTCGTATGAGAAGATTTTGGATGCCCTAAAGGACTCTCGAGACCAGATGTACACCCACCAAAACCGTGAGGATAAAGGATTCCGAGCCATTATAAAAAACTTGCATTACTCAACTCCATATGAAAATGTTAAATCCGAAATCAACAAGCTGGGCTTCAAAGTCCGATATGTTAATAATGTCAAACATGTTCGAACCAACCAACCAACCAACATGTTTGAAATTGAACTTGAGCCTCGAATTGATGGAAAGAACAATGAAATTTTCTCAGTTAATTTTATTGGCAAGCAGCAAGTGGTTATTCAAAAACAAAACAGCAGGCTTGAACCAGTTCAATGTCATCGTTGTCAGCTTTATGGACACTCCAAAAACTATTGTCGCAGAAACTTTATCTGCCTTAAATGTGCTGGAGCACACGCTACAACTGATTGCCAAAAACGTATGGACAACCCGAAGTGTGCCAACTGCGATGGTAATCATATTGCAAGTTACAAAGGATGCCCAGCTTTCAAGTTAGCTCGCTCCAACATGTTAAGGAACAAGCTAACCAAAAACAATGCACAACAACAACAACCCACTCCGCAGCAACAACAGCAGCAGCATGATCGCAACAAAAAGCAACGAGGGCAGCAACAACAACAACAACAGCGACCTCGCTCACCACCTACTACAAGTCGCAACCAGCAGCCACCAAACAATCATATGAATATGTCTCTCTTGCCTCGCCAGAATGCATGGCGACAGCCTCTGCAACCCATTCTTGATACTCTTAATATATTATCTCGTTCAATTACAGCTAGCAATGGTAACAAAATCAATAATGATAAATCCTCATCTAAAAAACCAACTAATAATGTTTCTCAACAGCAGAGTATAAATAAGCAGCAACTCAGCACTAGAAGCAAAGCAGCGTCTAAGCAGTTAAATCAAAAGCAGCAACAACAACTACAAAAACGCAAACCCAGTAAGCAGTCTTCACAACAAGCAGCTATAATTCAACAGAAGCCGAAGGCCCAACAAAAACAACAGCCGCACCAGCTACACCTGAAGCAAGCTATCAACTTGCATATGCAGCAGCTTAAACAACAACAAAATCACCAGCAAAACAGTTCTATGGATCAGCAACAAAACAGTCAACATAGCATCCAAAACAAACTACGTCCCCGACTGCAGAGTCCACAGCAGCATCAGCAGCCGCCTCTACAACAACAACATCAGCAATTAAAACAACAACAGCAAACTGCACAACGAGGGACTGCCTCTTCTAATTCTTCGCGTATGCCTAATGGACTTCCAACAGCGAGCGAACTGCAAATTATGATTTTTATGGTCGATAGTCTGGCCAAACAATTACAACCCATCATCTCATTCTTATCTATGTATGCAAATTGCATCAATAACGTTAATGAAAATAAATATGTCTAGTTCATTTACCAATACTAACACTCAATCGTTGCCCTCTCATTTGGGCGCGAATATATATAACTTTCCTATTGGCAGCCAATACACAACACCTGCCAACAAACTCAAATTATCTTATTGGAATGCTTGCGGAATAGGAAATAAGAAACTAGAACTTTCCCAATTCGTTAATGATAACAACATAGATATTATGATGGTAATTGAAACCAGGTTTGACTCTGCTAATTTTACAGGTGGCAACAATCAGCACCCTTTGCAAATTCAAGGCTTTGTTACATATTATGCTCAACATCCAACTACCTATAGAAAGGGAGGGGTAGCCATTCTTATAAAAGAAGGCATCAAACACTGTTCATTACAAATCATTTCTGAAGACCATGTCCAATGTGCTCCAGTCTCAATTGATGTAGGAGCAAATGAGCAAATTGTAATTGCTCCTATCTATTGTCCACCAGTTGTTAAATGGGACACAGAGCAATTCACAGAGTTATTGAACACTATAAGCGATTTAAATTCAAGTCATAAATACGTCATATGTGGCGATTGGAATGCTAAACATAACTGGTGGGGCAATGCGCGCTCATGCATTCGTGGTAGATCGCTTCTTGAAGCGATACACATAAATAAAAAAGCTAGCGTTTTGGCCACTGGCTCTGCTACACATTATCCATTTGACAGGAGAAAAAACCCATCTGCAATTGATTTTGCAATCTATTCGGGGATTGATACAAATCGTCTTATAACTAGCTCGAATGCTGACATGCACTCAGATCACCTTGCAATGATTATTGAAATCGGCATTGGTGGTTATCCGTTCTACAAAAAAGCAAAAAGGGCCCTCTTATCCAAACGTTCTAATAAAAATCGTTTTCAAAAAGAATTAGAAAAGATAACGCAGCTAAATGTAGAAATGAAATCAGGCCAAGACATCGAAGACATTATCGACTTACTTACTCATAATATATATATTGCTGCTGAAAAGGCAACTCCGTCTGCTCGCAACAATAATCGATTCCATAACAGTAAATATCCAATCTCTAGCAGCACACGAAGACTGCTAAGAGAAAAACGCAATTTAAGGAAATCCTCAATCAGATTAAGGACTCCGCAGGCCCTGATCGCGTATAACTTGGTTTACAAAAGATTGAAAAAAGCGCTAGAAGCTGATCGGATAAAATATTACAATGGTCTCTTCAATCAAATCAACATGAATGACAGATATCGGTACGCTAAACTCTGGAAACTTACTAACCACTTCAAGAGACAGGTTGAGCCCAATCATCCCCTAAAATTCGAAAAACCGATTAATCAAAACGCCACACCACCCCGAATATGGACCAAAACAAATGAGGAGAAAGCTGAAGTCTACGTTTCTCATCTTGAAGCTCGCTTCACACCAAGACTCACAAACACTGGTGATTTTCGCGATCGAATTAATGCATCAACTAATTCTCTCATCTGGCAGAAGACCTTACAGATGACGTCATCGCTCATGTGGAGAGAGGATGCGCGCTTTATGCTTGGCCCGAAGGAACTTCCTCCCCCAATCTTTAAGCACATCACATTTAATGAAGTGCTGGCTGAAATCAAAAACCTTGATCTTGCTAAAGCGGCAGGTAAAGATAGAATCTGCAATCAAATAATTAAGTACTTACCAACTAAAGCTGTCTTACTACTCACAAATATCTTCAATTGCATGCTGAGAACTGGCCACTTTCCGAAACAATGGAAACTTGCTGTTATTAAAATGATACTCAAGCCGGGTAAACCCTCTAGCGAGGTTTCATCGTATCGACCAATCAGCCTTTTGGCTGGATTCTCAAAAATTTTTGAGTCGCTACTAATGAAGCGACTGTTTGACTGTGAATCGTTTGCCAATGCTATACCTGATCAACAATTCGGATTTCGCAAGGAGCATAGTGCTGAGCAACAAATGTCTAGAGTTGTTCAATACATTATGGAATCACAGGATAATAATCGCTTCTGCTCTGCTGTTTACATTGATATCAGTGAAGCGTTTGATCGCGTTTGGCACGATGGACTGCGCCACAAACTAATCAAGCTATTACCAATCCCTCTCTTTAATATACTGGATTCATATCTTAAGGACAGGACTTTTGAGGTCTGCTGCAACGATGGAACCATATCCAGGATAGGAAGCATTAATGCCGGGGTACCCCAAGGCAGTGTCCTTGGACCCGTGCTTTATTCTATCTATTCATCTGATATCCCAATTCCATCCATGGTTGACTGCCAACTGTTTAAAAATGAACCAAGTATTCAACTGGGAGCCCGTGATTTACTGCTCTCCAGTTATGCTGATGACACTGTAATATTATCCGAACATAAACACGCCTTGTATGCTGTTAATTCTAATACAGCTTATCTTGGTAAATTTATGATCTGGGCTAACAAATGGTGTGTCTCCATAAACGTAAAGAAAACTGTTCATGTTCTCTATACTAGAAAAGCTATTACAAAAAGTATTGAGTCTCTGTCGCCTAAAATTAATTTGCAGAAAATCCCCAATGAATCATCTTACAGATATTTAGGCCTTCATTTGGACCGGAAACTGGGAATGACTACTCACGTTAAATACCTCAAGACACGAGCTAGAGGTGTTGAATGTAAACTAAACTGGCTAATTGGTAAGTCCAGCAAACTTCCTACGGAATGCAAAGTCCTTTTGTTTAAACAAATGGTTGCCTCAATCTGGCAGTATGCGCTACCTATATGGGGCGCGTTAGCTTCGGATACCCTTTTCGGAACCATCTGTGCTGCACAAAACAAAGCTATTCGACGTATTACTGGAGCATCCAGATACACTACCAATCAAATTCTTAGAGACAACTTTAATATTAAATCCGTTGAGGAGGTTTATGCCATTGCTAGTGAACGATTGTTCTCTTCTCTCTGCTCTCATGATAATCCGTTGGCCTCAATACTTTTCTTGAAGCCGTTTAGACCCAATCGTATACTAAGACCTAGATACGCTAAACAATTGGAACTCTTTTTGGACCCACAACTAACAACGTACAAAAATCTCCAACTTCCTATATTGGGGGATGTTGTCAAACTTGCGGAAAATAGAATACCTAACATTCCAACGCTAATCAAAATTCAAAAGGCAGAAGACGACCAACTAATGCGCGAAGATGAAGAAAACAAACAAGAACTGGCGAGGCAAGCGAGACTTAAAGATGGACCAGCTCCAATAATCCCCAGATGGTATATGAAGATGCTAAAAGTCGGCCTCAAAGAAGGCACTGAGACCAGAGAAACAGTTAAAAGAGCTCTTGCTGATCAACCATTGCATATTCAACAAAAAATCCTACCACCCCTCACTGATGAGGAAAAGCAACAGGAATCCATGTTAACTGATGAACAATTGGTGGCTGCTGGCATCAAAAATATGGAAACCTATCTAAATGAGCAAATGGGACTAAATATCATTGATCTTTCATCTGACTCTGATGATAATGACTTGCCCTCTATTACGATTGTCAATCCTACACCAATTCTATTAAAAAATGATAACCTTGATCTTGCCAAAATATGGGCGGAAAATTCGTTTGATCCAAATTGCAAATGCAATGATAACAGCAAAAGCAAAGATGGACAGTTACAAATCTCTAAAAACAATACGAAAAAAGATCAGCTACAAACTGTAGCTGCTAAAACTGATAATTTATCTCTTCCACAGGCAAGACTGTCAACTAACTCACTTCTGGGCTCCAAGCGTCTAATTGCCAACACCAGGCCAGCCGCTGCCCACCCCCATCTCACAAATAATAGAGGGTCCGAGGTAAATTCCTGTATCTGCCGACGACCATTCAGATACTATATGCGCAGCCGCCTGAAGAAATCCCCACCTGAGTCGTACAAGGATGACTCCAGACGACAGCGCACACACATGCCTCACTTACTGGCCGCCGGACTTATGATGCTTTTATTCCCTCGGCCCCCTAACTCGACTACAATTGAGGGGTTAGACGACGACTGGCCAAGCCTGGCTGGTCCTTTTAATAAATCTAGCATTCCTCCTAGAAAAATAAAACGCAACTGGTGGACTCATGAGCACAGGAAACAGAAGCCCCCAGACGACGCATACGATTAATAGATTCTATTCAATTTGCTATTTCACATTTCATCCTAGCTATATTGTTCTTAAAAACATTGTTAATCAATTCCATATTACCATTCTTATTGCACTTTTATATCTCACTGTTAATTAACATTTGGACATCTCTCTACCTCCATTTACAGTGCAGACTAGATTCAAGCTATGTTAATGAATCTAGCTGCATAAAGGTACCTGTGAGACTGAGAAATTTCCAAATTACACGATATTAGATATATTCTAGACCACTTTGGCCTAGTCTTAATTCATTTTCACTTTACTTTGCCTTCAGCACCTATTGTAAATTGCTGTATTTAACGACCCATGTTACAGATTCTAAGGTCTTAGAATGAAAACAATAAAGGAGCCAATGGCCAATTGGCCATTGGTGCTAGTTTGAGCACCGCCTCAACACAAAGAAAAAAAAAAAAAAACTCCGCTATAAATTGTTTAAAAATATAGTAAAAATGGGAATTAATTGCCCAAATAAATTTTAAAAATCGTGTTTTAACGCTCTTCACGTGTGTGCTATGGAAAATCGCCGATTTCCTAGCTAATTATTTAAATAAATGACAATTAAATATTTTTGTGTTGATATAACCTAAAACTAACTGAGTGCTCAAACCTAAAATCGTATAAAAATCGCATCAAAACCCCATAAAACCAAACAAGTGAACAATTTTAATCAAAAACTTTTAATATGTGTTTTATTATATGTATGTAAATGTCATATATGTTAATGTTTTATTTCGTAAAATTTTATCCATGTCTACATTTATGTAAGAGGCTGGAAAGCGAAAAATTTTTTCACTTGGGTATGTATTAGTGTATATACATACACCTAAGTTCTCTCTCAGCCCTTTATATACATTACACATATACACACACACACAATGGAAGGCGGCAAAACTTCCAATGCCTTGACAAGTGCTCTATCAGCACATAGCTGCAAACCGCCTTTAACGACTAGTGCCACACACGCACACATACAAAACGATTGCTCTCCTAAACCAATTAAAACGATTAAACCTATGGAAATCTCTCTTGGACAATGCTCTGAGAGTAAAATGGAATGCAAGCGTATACCCCCTTTTTCACCAATTTGCACTAGCACTCTCATTACGCAATATACTGATGAAGAGTCTAGTTCGTGTTCGCCTAATTTTAATATGTCAAATGCTGATCTTTCTCCTGCTGCCTCTGGCCCATCAAATGACTTGACTGTAATGGAAAGCAACCAAAAAACAAATCTACCACCTATGGAGATTGATGTGGAAACTGATCTACTGCCTACTAATCGAAATGAAATCCAGAATATCACACCAAAAAAGCCTACCAAGGCTATAAGAGATGATGTAACTACTCCTGAGCCTAAAGAGGATATAATTAATTCTGATTTGCCTAGCAAGCAAAAAAGAAAAATTATTATAAATAAACCTAACAACAACAACAAGCGATTTGCTGTGCCTCTACCAACGATCCCAATTTCTACAACAGGCGCTACACAACAACAACAGCGCCCACTCGATATTAACAGTGCTCTGTTAAACCAGCAGCCTAGTCCGAAACAACAACAACAGCAGTCATCTGCCAACGCAACTGCTACCCATTTACAACAACAACAAGCTCCTGGCGAAGAGGAACAACAATTCCAAATTGTACAAAGGTCTAAACCCAAACCTCCAGCCATTTTTATTACCAATGTGCCATCTATCTTGCCAATCTTGGACAGGCTAAATTGCCTTGATACAGATGTCAAATTTACTACCAAGACTGTTAAAAGTGGAGACATCAAAATTATTTCTGAGGATCTGGACTCGTATGAGAAGATTTTGGATGCCCTAAAGGACTCTCGAGACCAGATGTACACCCACCAAAACCGTGAGGATAAAGGATTCCGAGCCATTATAAAAAACTTGCATTACTCAACTCCATATGAAAATGTTAAATCCGAAATCAACAAGCTGGGCTTCAAAGTCCGATATGTTAATAATGTCAAACATGTTCGAACCAACCAACCAACCAACATGTTTGAAATTGAACTTGAGCCTCGAATTGATGGAAAGAACAATGAAATTTTCTCAGTTAATTTTATTGGCAAGCAGCAAGTGGTTATTCAAAAACAAAACAGCAGGCTTGAACCAGTTCAATGTCATCGTTGTCAGCTTTATGGACACTCCAAAAACTATTGTCGCAGAAACTTTATCTGCCTTAAATGTGCTGGAGCACACGCTACAACTGATTGCCAAAAACGTATGGACAACCCGAAGTGTGCCAACTGCGATGGTAATCATATTGCAAGTTACAAAGGATGCCCAGCTTTCAAGTTAGCTCGCTCCAACATGTTAAGGAACAAGCTAACCAAAAACAATGCACAACAACAACAACCCACTCCGCAGCAACAACAGCAGCAGCATGATCGCAACAAAAAGCAACGAGGGCAGCAACAACAACAACAACAGCGACCTCGCTCACCACCTACTACAAGTCGCAACCAGCAGCCACCAAACAATCATATGAATATGTCTCTCTTGCCTCGCCAGAATGCATGGCGACAGCCTCTGCAACCCATTCTTGATACTCTTAATATATTATCTCGTTCAATTACAGCTAGCAATGGTAACAAAATCAATAATGATAAATCCTCATCTAAAAAACCAACTAATAATGTTTCTCAACAGCAGAGTATAAATAAGCAGCAACTCAGCACTAGAAGCAAAGCAGCGTCTAAGCAGTTAAATCAAAAGCAGCAACAACAACTACAAAAACGCAAACCCAGTAAGCAGTCTTCACAACAAGCAGCTATAATTCAACAGAAGCCGAAGGCCCAACAAAAACAACAGCCGCACCAGCTACACCTGAAGCAAGCTATCAACTTGCATATGCAGCAGCTTAAACAACAACAAAATCACCAGCAAAACAGTTCTATGGATCAGCAACAAAACAGTCAACATAGCATCCAAAACAAACTACGTCCCCGACTGCAGAGTCCACAGCAGCATCAGCAGCCGCCTCTACAACAACAACATCAGCAATTAAAACAACAACAGCAAACTGCACAACGAGGGACTGCCTCTTCTAATTCTTCGCGTATGCCTAATGGACTTCCAACAGCGAGCGAACTGCAAATTATGATTTTTATGGTCGATAGTCTGGCCAAACAATTACAACCCATCATCTCATTCTTATCTATGTATGCAAATTGCATCAATAACGTTAATGAAAATAAATATGTCTAGTTCATTTACCAATACTAACACTCAATCGTTGCCCTCTCATTTGGGCGCGAATATATATAACTTTCCTATTGGCAGCCAATACACAACACCTGCCAACAAACTCAAATTATCTTATTGGAATGCTTGCGGAATAGGAAATAAGAAACTAGAACTTTCCCAATTCGTTAATGATAACAACATAGATATTATGATGGTAATTGAAACCAGGTTTGACTCTGCTAATTTTACAGGTGGCAACAATCAGCACCCTTTGCAAATTCAAGGCTTTGTTACATATTATGCTCAACATCCAACTACCTATAGAAAGGGAGGGGTAGCCATTCTTATAAAAGAAGGCATCAAACACTGTTCATTACAAATCATTTCTGAAGACCATGTCCAATGTGCTCCAGTCTCAATTGATGTAGGAGCAAATGAGCAAATTGTAATTGCTCCTATCTATTGTCCACCAGTTGTTAAATGGGACACAGAGCAATTCACAGAGTTATTGAACACTATAAGCGATTTAAATTCAAGTCATAAATACGTCATATGTGGCGATTGGAATGCTAAACATAACTGGTGGGGCAATGCGCGCTCATGCATTCGTGGTAGATCGCTTCTTGAAGCGATACACATAAATAAAAAAGCTAGCGTTTTGGCCACTGGCTCTGCTACACATTATCCATTTGACAGGAGAAAAAACCCATCTGCAATTGATTTTGCAATCTATTCGGGGATTGATACAAATCGTCTTATAACTAGCTCGAATGCTGACATGCACTCAGATCACCTTGCAATGATTATTGAAATCGGCATTGGTGGTTATCCGTTCTACAAAAAAGCAAAAAGGGCCCTCTTATCCAAACGTTCTAATAAAAATCGTTTTCAAAAAGAATTAGAAAAGATAACGCAGCTAAATGTAGAAATGAAATCAGGCCAAGACATCGAAGACATTATCGACTTACTTACTCATAATATATATATTGCTGCTGAAAAGGCAACTCCGTCTGCTCGCAACAATAATCGATTCCATAACAGTAAATATCCAATCTCTAGCAGCACACGAAGACTGCTAAGAGAAAAACGCAATTTAAGGAAATCCTCAATCAGATTAAGGACTCCGCAGGCCCTGATCGCGTATAACTTGGTTTACAAAAGATTGAAAAAAGCGCTAGAAGCTGATCGGATAAAATATTACAATGGTCTCTTCAATCAAATCAACATGAATGACAGATATCGGTACGCTAAACTCTGGAAACTTACTAACCACTTCAAGAGACAGGTTGAGCCCAATCATCCCCTAAAATTCGAAAAACCGATTAATCAAAACGCCACACCACCCCGAATATGGACCAAAACAAATGAGGAGAAAGCTGAAGTCTACGTTTCTCATCTTGAAGCTCGCTTCACACCAAGACTCACAAACACTGGTGATTTTCGCGATCGAATTAATGCATCAACTAATTCTCTCATCTGGCAGAAGACCTTACAGATGACGTCATCGCTCATGTGGAGAGAGGATGCGCGCTTTATGCTTGGCCCGAAGGAACTTCCTCCCCCAATCTTTAAGCACATCACATTTAATGAAGTGCTGGCTGAAATCAAAAACCTTGATCTTGCTAAAGCGGCAGGTAAAGATAGAATCTGCAATCAAATAATTAAGTACTTACCAACTAAAGCTGTCTTACTACTCACAAATATCTTCAATTGCATGCTGAGAACTGGCCACTTTCCGAAACAATGGAAACTTGCTGTTATTAAAATGATACTCAAGCCGGGTAAACCCTCTAGCGAGGTTTCATCGTATCGACCAATCAGCCTTTTGGCTGGATTCTCAAAAATTTTTGAGTCGCTACTAATGAAGCGACTGTTTGACTGTGAATCGTTTGCCAATGCTATACCTGATCAACAATTCGGATTTCGCAAGGAGCATAGTGCTGAGCAACAAATGTCTAGAGTTGTTCAATACATTATGGAATCACAGGATAATAATCGCTTCTGCTCTGCTGTTTACATTGATATCAGTGAAGCGTTTGATCGCGTTTGGCACGATGGACTGCGCCACAAACTAATCAAGCTATTACCAATCCCTCTCTTTAATATACTGGATTCATATCTTAAGGACAGGACTTTTGAGGTCTGCTGCAACGATGGAACCATATCCAGGATAGGAAGCATTAATGCCGGGGTACCCCAAGGCAGTGTCCTTGGACCCGTGCTTTATTCTATCTATTCATCTGATATCCCAATTCCATCCATGGTTGACTGCCAACTGTTTAAAAATGAACCAAGTATTCAACTGGGAGCCCGTGATTTACTGCTCTCCAGTTATGCTGATGACACTGTAATATTATCCGAACATAAACACGCCTTGTATGCTGTTAATTCTAATACAGCTTATCTTGGTAAATTTATGATCTGGGCTAACAAATGGTGTGTCTCCATAAACGTAAAGAAAACTGTTCATGTTCTCTATACTAGAAAAGCTATTACAAAAAGTATTGAGTCTCTGTCGCCTAAAATTAATTTGCAGAAAATCCCCAATGAATCATCTTACAGATATTTAGGCCTTCATTTGGACCGGAAACTGGGAATGACTACTCACGTTAAATACCTCAAGACACGAGCTAGAGGTGTTGAATGTAAACTAAACTGGCTAATTGGTAAGTCCAGCAAACTTCCTACGGAATGCAAAGTCCTTTTGTTTAAACAAATGGTTGCCTCAATCTGGCAGTATGCGCTACCTATATGGGGCGCGTTAGCTTCGGATACCCTTTTCGGAACCATCTGTGCTGCACAAAACAAAGCTATTCGACGTATTACTGGAGCATCCAGATACACTACCAATCAAATTCTTAGAGACAACTTTAATATTAAATCCGTTGAGGAGGTTTATGCCATTGCTAGTGAACGATTGTTCTCTTCTCTCTGCTCTCATGATAATCCGTTGGCCTCAATACTTTTCTTGAAGCCGTTTAGACCCAATCGTATACTAAGACCTAGATACGCTAAACAATTGGAACTCTTTTTGGACCCACAACTAACAACGTACAAAAATCTCCAACTTCCTATATTGGGGGATGTTGTCAAACTTGCGGAAAATAGAATACCTAACATTCCAACGCTAATCAAAATTCAAAAGGCAGAAGACGACCAACTAATGCGCGAAGATGAAGAAAACAAACAAGAACTGGCGAGGCAAGCGAGACTTAAAGATGGACCAGCTCCAATAATCCCCAGATGGTATATGAAGATGCTAAAAGTCGGCCTCAAAGAAGGCACTGAGACCAGAGAAACAGTTAAAAGAGCTCTTGCTGATCAACCATTGCATATTCAACAAAAAATCCTACCACCCCTCACTGATGAGGAAAAGCAACAGGAATCCATGTTAACTGATGAACAATTGGTGGCTGCTGGCATCAAAAATATGGAAACCTATCTAAATGAGCAAATGGGACTAAATATCATTGATCTTTCATCTGACTCTGATGATAATGACTTGCCCTCTATTACGATTGTCAATCCTACACCAATTCTATTAAAAAATGATAACCTTGATCTTGCCAAAATATGGGCGGAAAATTCGTTTGATCCAAATTGCAAATGCAATGATAACAGCAAAAGCAAAGATGGACAGTTACAAATCTCTAAAAACAATACGAAAAAAGATCAGCTACAAACTGTAGCTGCTAAAACTGATAATTTATCTCTTCCACAGGCAAGACTGTCAACTAACTCACTTCTGGGCTCCAAGCGTCTAATTGCCAACACCAGGCCAGCCGCTGCCCACCCCCATCTCACAAATAATAGAGGGTCCGAGGTAAATTCCTGTATCTGCCGACGACCATTCAGATACTATATGCGCAGCCGCCTGAAGAAATCCCCACCTGAGTCGTACAAGGATGACTCCAGACGACAGCGCACACACATGCCTCACTTACTGGCCGCCGGACTTATGATGCTTTTATTCCCTCGGCCCCCTAACTCGACTACAATTGAGGGGTTAGACGACGACTGGCCAAGCCTGGCTGGTCCTTTTAATAAATCTAGCATTCCTCCTAGAAAAATAAAACGCAACTGGTGGACTCATGAGCACAGGAAACAGAAGCCCCCAGACGACGCATACGATTAATAGATTCTATTCAATTTGCTATTTCACATTTCATCCTAGCTATATTGTTCTTAAAAACATTGTTAATCAATTCCATATTACCATTCTTATTGCACTTTTATATCTCACTGTTAATTAACATTTGGACATCTCTCTACCTCCATTTACAGTGCAGACTAGATTCAAGCTATGTTAATGAATCTAGCTGCATAAAGGTACCTGTGAGACTGAGAAATTTCCAAATTACACGATATTAGATATATTCTAGACCACTTTGGCCTAGTCTTAATTCATTTTCACTTTACTTTGCCTTCAGCACCTATTGTAAATTGCTGTATTTAACGACCCATGTTACAGATTCTAAGGTCTTAGAATGAAAACAATAAAGGAGCCAATGGCCAATTGGCCATTGGTGCTAGTTTGAGCACCGCCTCAACACAAAGAAAACCTCAACACAAGGAAACCTCAACACAAGGAAAAGTGGGAATTAATTGCCCAAAAAATTACTAAAAATCGTGTTTTAATGCTCTTCACGCGTGGGCTATGGAAAATCGGCGATTTCCTAGCTAATTAATTAAATAAAAGACTTTTTAAACAAATCTGTGTTGACCTAACCTAACAATAAAATTCGATCGCTCAAACTTATATAATTTTCTTCTGGAAATAGCATCAAAATTCTACTCAAAATCAAAGTGAACGTTTAATTAATCAAAAACTTTTAATATGTGCTTTTAATATATGTTGGTAAATGTCTATATATGTCAAATCTTTTAGTATGAAATAAAAAATTTTTTTCATGTGCTGCCATTTGCATGAGGCTGGAAGGAGAGAAAACTTTTCCATTCTCTTCTGCTTGTACGTGTATTAGTTCGACATACACACTTGTACAAAAGCCCCTCTCTGCCTCGCAAACATATTTCACACACATACATACAAACTTCTATTATGAAAGAGAGTGATAAATTACTCACTAACACAATGACAAGTGCTCAACAAGTGCATACACATACGCCCTGTTCCACTGGAAGCCATAATTCGTCTGATACACACACACAGACATATGCCACACAGGTACACATGCGACCTTCTTTAAATTTGCAAAAACCCACCATTAAATCATCTGAAAGAGAACCAGCTGGTAAATTAATTGAAGATAGTGATCAAAGCCAACAAATTATAATCTTAGACGATAGCAAAGACATGCTTAATCAAACAATTAATAAACTTGCTGACAACGAAAATGTAAAATCTCCTAATAAATCTACAACAGATCTATGCGATCAAGAAGATCATGCCAATAAATCCTTCTTTGACCCAGATTGTACACTTATTTCTGAATTTTGCTCGAGTATGACCCCTCTCAGCAAAACACCTACCAATAATGTGCTCCCAAGCCCTATAACTCCTGTGATTGGGGCTTGTATGATCACAACTACCCCACGTTTAAATAAAACTTGTCGAAGACAACTAATTTACCCGGTTAAGCCAGCTAAATCTACGCGGGATGATGCCAAAACACCCGAGCCAATGGATGTTTTGGCCCCTATCGATACACCAACTCGACTCAAAAGGAAAATTGACCCAGTGTCAAGCTCTGATGACCAATGTTGCAAGAAATTTGCCAATCCTGTGGCTCTTGAACCCAGGCTGCCGACTGGCAAGCTAAACAAACAGCATACTACCTCACAACAACAAAAGCTCAATGCTGATGACATCCCATCTACGTCTAAGGGAGTGACACACATGAGCTCTAGTGTTGTTTGTGATTTGCTCAATACAGCCACTGGACTGCCTAAACAACGAAAACAAACAACAGCTCCCCAACAACAAGAACTAACTGATTCGATTAATCACGAATTGGACTTCTCTCAACTGCTAAACAACGCTCAAGTGCGATCCTTACAAAAACAGCTGTCACCAACGCAACGACAACAACAAAATCCTACTAATTCGACTGACTATACATCTGATTTAACAAATGAGAGAAATCAGGCTAGTCAGTCAAATACAAATTCCAAACAAGCAAAAACTCTCTCCATAAAAGAGTTATTGCTTGAGAGCCAAGCAACTCTTGGACAGCTATTAGAAAAAAGAGCTAAACAACACAATGATCAAATGCAGCGTCAGAAGCAAAAGGACCTGCAGGATTATCAAAAATATTTATTAAAACAACAACAACAACTACAGCAGCAGCAACAACAACAGCAGCAGCAACAGTCTCTAACTAAACAACAATTAAACCAACAACAACTACAACAGCATAAATCAGATCATAGGAGTAATGTAAAGAAACCTCCTGCAATTTATGTGGGCAACGTTAATAATATTTTTGACATTCTCAATGGTCTGGACAATGCTTTAAGCGATGCTAATTTTAGCACAAAAACCTTATACAATGGTGATGTCAAAATTGATTGCTCTGATGCAAAATCATACCAGCTAATAATTAATAAACTCAATGATAATAAAGTTCAAACTTTCACACACCAGGATAGTTGCAATCGTGGCTATCGTGCTGTAATAAAAGGACTACACTCATCTACCCCCTGCGATTACGTTCGTGCAGAAGTTAATAAAATGGGTTTTGTAGTTCGTTATTTAAATGTAATCAAACATAAACATACTCGTTTGCCATTAAATATGTTTGAAATCGAACTGGAGCCTTGCTCTGATGATAAAAATAATGATTTTCTCTTGATCAAAAGCATTGGCAGGCAACAGGTCTCCATACAGAGGCAATCTGTGAGAATGGAGCCTGTTCAATGCCACAGATGCCAAAAATTTGGCCATACAAAAAACTATTGCAGAAGAGACTTTGTTTGCCTGAAATGTGCAGGTAAACATGCTACTACTGATTGCCAAAAACGTATTGATAACCCCAAATGTGCTAATTGTGGAGATGGCCACATAGCCAGTTATAGGGGGTGTCTCGTTTATAAAGCAATGCTTAAGGACCTAGTTTCTTCAAAGAAAATCCTAGCTAAGAATCATATAACCCAACAACAAATCGTACAACAACAGCAACTACAACAACAACTATCTAAAACACCAAAACCTCAACGGTTTCAATCAAAATCAGGACAGCAGCAGCAACAACAACAGCAGCAAATACTGGACCCTCAGCTAAACCTACAACAATCGTCATCAGTCGGTCTACAACAAAAATTGGCAACTATCAGCAAGTCAAAACAACAGCAGCAGCAACGTAAATTAAAGCTTTACCAATATCAGACTAAAACAACCAACAAATGGAGGCCTAAGACAATAAAGCGAAAATTAAAACCAATCATTAATAATAAGCAGCAGCAGCAGCCTGTTAATTCTCTGGCCACTTGCCAGCAATTCGACGATGATCTCGATATTACTGAGATTCAACAACCTACTCAGTGGAATTTAATACAACAACAGCAGCAGCAGCCTAATTCTGGCCAAAAACAACAGCAACAACAACCTACAAATATAACAACAACAACAGCAAACACTCCAACGACAGACCAACTATGGGAGGCTATCGGAGATATAAAACAATTCAAACAGCAACTTGAGCCTATCTTACAACAAGTTAACATCATTATGGCTCAAATTAAACCCATTGCTGAATTTATGTCTAAATTTAGTAACTACAACATCGATAATTAACCAAAATTAATTAGTGGTAAATCCTCTAATCAATTTAATTGCATTTATCTATAAAACTAAAATAAATGAGCATCATTAACACAACAAATCTAAACAACTATATAAATATAACCATATTTCTATAATCCACACATTAATTCTTCGATAATATATAAATTACATGAATTTACAGACTTTGATAATCACAATACCATTTTTATAGCAAAAACTCTTTGCTATTTAATCGTGCTTTAAATAAAAACAGCTGTTCTCACAGCTATGTTCAACGAACTCCACTTAGTGCACAACTATCTTCCATATAAACACATATTAATCCAGAATTACGTATACTCTATAATGAGCTTTCGATTTTTAATGCACAAGATGATTTATATAATATTTTTGCTATATTTTTGTTAAAATCTTCACTACTAAAATATAAAACAATTATATATTGAATCAATTATCTGAAATTAACCAGCACAATGGTTATAATTTTCAACTAATACACTATTATATACGCGCACATACACTTTCGTTTTCACTAATACACATAAGAACATGTTATGCTCATATTCTCACATACACAACAACATGCAATCAAATAGCCAAGGTGACTTGGCTGCTGCATATTTTAAACCCTGTTCTAAATGATGATAAAGGCAAAATACAATCTTAAGACTATTCCGACCTGTACAGCTAATTAAACGCACAGGCTGGAATAGTCTTAATGCCAAATTTGCTGTCTGCTGCTCAAAACTACAATTTGCCTCCACATAACTATCGTATTTGCCATCTTTAATATACGACTGCTTACACTGCTTCTACTTTTTATTAAGATAATTGCAAATACTATTGATCATGTAAAAGCAAAGAAAATCTTAATACAAATATATAATTTTACTTAAAACAAATCACTTCACTTGACAAAAGAACAGCCACCAGCTGCACAACCGAAAAACAAAATAATACACAATTCTCTTTCAGTTCCTCATTCACCCATTTGACAGAAGATGATATTTTTTGATTCTCGACGTCTCTTTTTTGGTGCTTAACTTCCAAGACAGTACAGCCACTGCCTGCTGCTGTACGCACTAATACACGAGATACCCTGTAAAATTCAGACGACTATGGCATATCCGACCTGTGCCTTTATTGATCGTACCTATGCGCAAATTAAAATCGATGCATATATATCCTTATTAATATATCTATCCCTCTCTTTCATTAATTTTTATATGTAAAATTTATTAATACAATCTGTTATATGTTATTTTTATATTTTTAAATTAATTCATTTTATAATTAACAACTCTAAATCACATTATATATTATAATATTATATTATAATATTTTTGCACGGTCGCTAGCCTTCAGCAAGCTTCTAAAATCTTATAATACATACTACTTTGATTTCTTCTGCTCAATATTTGTTGCCGAGAGAGAGACGTTCCTCGGAGTTTGACACAACTGGCTTGTGTCCCTCCTAGCAACGTCCTTCTCATTGTCTGTTTACATCGGCAATGCTAATTAACATAATGGTCTCTTCTGTAAACTCATGTAGGGTAATTGCATTCATACTATGTTTATTTGAATCAAGATGCCCTAAATTATGTTTGAGATTATAGACTTTGACCATTTGTATGATATTATAAAATTTCTAGACCAACTTGGCCTAGCCCTAATCATTGTCCTAGTTTTTAATGCCTTCAGCACCTATGTATCCTTGCTGTATTTAATTACCCTTTGTTATAGATTCTAAGGTCTTAGAATGACAACAATAAAGGAGCCAATGGCCGTCGGCCATTGGTGCTAGTTTGAGCATCGCCTCAACACAAGGAATAAAAATAATGAGCATCATTAACACAACAAATTTAAATAACTATATTAATACAACCATATTTCTATAATCCACACATAAATTCTTCGATAATATATAAATTACATGAATTTACAGACTTTGATAATCACAATACCATTTTTATAGCAAAAACTCTTTGCTATTTAATCGTCTTTTAAATAAAAACAGCTGTTCTCACAGCTATGTTCAACGAACTCTACTCAGTGCACAACTATCTTCCATATAAACACATATTAATACAGAATTACGTATACTCTATAATGAGCTTTCGATTCTTAATGCACAAGATGATTTATATAATATTTTTGTTATATTTTTGTTAAAATCTTCACTACTAAAATATAAAACAATTATATATCGAATCAATAATCTGAAATTAACCAGCACAATGGTTATAATTTTCAATTAATACACTATTATATACGCGCACATACACTTTCATTTTCACTAATACACATAAGAACATGTTATGCTCATATTCTCACACACACAACAACATGCAATCAAATAGCCAAGGTGACTTGGCTGCTGCATATTTTAAACCCTGTTCTAAATGATGATAAAGGCAAAATACAATCTTAAGACTATTCCGACCTGTACAGCTAATTAAACGCACAGGCTGGACTAGTCTTAATGTCAAATTTGCTGTCTGCTGCTCAAAACTACAATTTGGCTCCACATAACTATCGTATTTGCCAACTTTAATATACGATTGCTTACACTGCTTCTACTATTTATTAAGATAATTGCAAATACTATTGATCATGTAAAAGCAAAGAAAATCTTAATACAAATATGTAATTTTGTTTAAAACAAATCACTTCACTTGACAAAAGAACAGCCACCAGCTGCACAACCGAAAAACAAAATAATACACAATTCTCTTTCAGTTCCTCATTCACCCATTTCACAGAAGATGATATTTTTTGATTCTCGACGTCTCTTTTTTGGTGCTTAACTTCCAAGACAGTACAGCCACTGCCTGCTGCTGTACGCACTAATACACGATCTACCCTGTAAAATTCAGACGACTATGGCATATCCGACCTGTGCCTTTATTGATCGTACCTAGGCGCAAATTAAAATCGATGCATATATATCCTTATTAATATATCTATCCCTCTCTTTCATTAATTTTTATATGTAAAATTTATTAATACAATATGTTATATGTTATTTTTATATTTTTAAATTAATTCATTTTATAATTAATAACTCTAAATCACATTATATATTATAATATTATATTATAATATTTTTGCACGGTAGCTAGCCTTCAGCAAGCTTCTAAAATCTTCTAATACATACTACTTTGATTTCTTCTGCTCAATATTTGTTGCCGAGAGAGAGACGTTCCTCGGAGTTTGACGCAACTGGCTTGTGTCCCTCCTAGCAACGTCTTTCTCATTGCCTGTTTACATCGGCAATGTTAATTAACATAATGATCTCTTCTATAAACTCTTGTAGGGTAATTGCATTCATACTATGTTTATTTGAATCAAGATGCCCTAAATTATGTTTGAGATTATAGATTTTGACCATTTGCATGACAGTATAAAAAATTTCTAGACCAACTTGGCCTAGCCCTAATCATTGTCCTAGTTTTTAATGCCTTCAGCACCTATGTATCCTTGCTGTATTTAATTACTTTTTGTTATAGATTCTAAGGTCTTAGAATGACAACAATAAAGGAGCCAATGGCCGTTGGCCATTGGTGCTAGTTTGAGCATCGCCTCAACGCAAGAAAAAAAAAAGAGCTCCGCTAAAAGTTATTGAAAATTATAGTTAAAGTGGGAATTAATTGCCCAAAAAATTACTAAAAATCGTGTTTTAATGCTCTTCACGCGTGGGCTATGGAAAATCGGCGATTTCCTAGCTAATTAATTAAATAAAAGACTTTTTAAACAAATCTGTGTTGACCTAACCTAACAATAAAATTCGATCGCTCAAACTTATATAATTTTCTTCTGGAAATAGCATCAAAATTCTACTCAAAATCAAAGTGAACGTTTAATTAATCAAAAACTTTTAATATGTGCTTTTAATATATGTTGGTAAATGTCTATATATGTCAAATCTTTTAGTATGAAATAAAAAATTTTTTCATGTGCTGCCATTTGCATGAGGCTGGAAGGAGAGAAAACTTTTCCATTCTCTTCTGCTTGTACGTGTATTAGTTCGACATACACACTTGTACAAAAGCCCCTCTCTGCCTCGCAAACATATTTCACACACATACATACAAACTTCTATTATGAAAGAGAGTGATAAATTACTCACTAACACAATGACAAGTGCTCAACAAGTGCATACACATACGCCCTGTTCCACTGGAAGCCATAATTCGTCTGATACACACACACAGACATATGCCACACAGGTACACATGCGACCTTCTTTAAATTTGCAAAAACCCACCATTAAATCATCTGAAAGAGAACCAGCTGGTAAATTAATTGAAGATAGTGATCAAAGCCAACAAATTATAATCTTAGACGATAGCAAAGACATGCTTAATCAAACAATTAATAAACTTGCTGACAACGAAAATGTAAAATCTCCTAATAAATCTACAACAGATCTATGCGATCAAGAAGATCATGCCAATAAATCCTTCTTTGACCCAGATTGTACACTTATTTCTGAATTTTGCTCGAGTATGACCCCTCTCAGCAAAACACCTACCAATAATGTGCTCCCAAGCCCTATAACTCCTGTGATTGGGGCTTGTATGATCACAACTACCCCACGTTTAAATAAAACTTGTCGAAGACAACTAATTTACCCGGTTAAGCCAGCTAAAACTACGCGGGATGATGCCAAAACACCCGAGCCAATGGATGTTTTGGCCCCTATCGATACACCAACTCGACTCAAAAGGAAAATTGACCCAGTGTCAAGCTCTGATGACCAATGTTGCAAGAAATTTGCCAATCCTGTGGCTCTTGAACCCAGGCTGCCGACTGGCAAGCTAAACAAACAGCATACTACCTCACAACAACAAAAGCTCAATGCTGATGACATCCCATCTACGTCTAAGGGAGTGACACACATGAGCTCTAGTGTTGTTTGTGATTTGCTCAATACAGCCACTGGACTGCCTAAACAACGAAAACAAACAACAGCTCCCCAACAACAAGAACTAACTGATTCGATTAATCACGAATTGGACTTCTCTCAACTGCTAAACAACGCTCAAGTGCGATCCTTACAAAAACAGCTGTCACCAACGCAACGACAACAACAAAATCCTACTAATTCGACTGACTATACATCTGATTTAACAAATGAGAGAAATCAGGCTAGTCAGTCAAATACAAATTCCAAACAAGCAAAAACTCTCTCCATAAAAGAGTTATTGCTTGAGAGCCAAGCAACTCTTGGACAGCTATTAGAAAAAAGAGCTAAACAACACAATGATCAAATGCAGCGTCAGAAGCAAAAGGACCTGCAGGATTATCAAAAATATTTATTAAAACAACAACAACAACTACAGCAGCAGCAACAACAACAGCAGCAGCAACAGTCTCTAACTAAACAACAATTAAACCAACAACAACTACAACAGCATAAATCAGATCATAGGAGTAATGTAAAGAAACCTCCTGCAATTTATGTGGGCAACGTTAATAATATTTTTGACATTCTCAATGGTCTGGACAATGCTTTAAGCGATGCTAATTTTAGCACAAAAACCTTATACAATGGTGATGTCAAAATTGATTGCTCTGATGCAAAATCATACCAGCTAATAATTAATAAACTCAATGATAATAAAGTTCAAACTTTCACACACCAGGATAGTTGCAATCGTGGCTATCGTGCTGTAATAAAAGGACTACACTCATCTACCCCCTGCGATTACGTTCGTGCAGAAGTTAATAAAATGGGTTTTGTAGTTCGTTATTTAAATGTAATCAATCATAAACATACTCGTTTGCCATTAAATATGTTTGAAATCGAACTGGAGCCTTGCTCTGATGATAAAAATAATGATTTTCTCTTGATCAAAAGCATTGGCAGGCAACAGGTCTCCATACAGAGGCAATCTGTGAGAATGGAGCCTGTTCAATGCCACAGATGCCAAAAATTTGGCCATACAAAAAACTATTGCAGAAGAGACTTTGTTTGCCTGAAATGTGCAGGTAAACATGCTACTACTGATTGCCAAAAACGTATTGATAACCCCAAATGTGCTAATTGTGGAGATGGCCACATAGCCAGTTATAGGGGGTGTCTCGTTTATAAAGCAATGCTTAAGGACCTAGTTTCTTCAAAGAAAATCCTAGCTAAGAATCATATAACCCAACAACAAATCGTACAACAACAGCAACTACAACAACAACTATCTAAAACACCAAAACCTCAACGGTTTCAATCAAAATCAGGACAGCAGCAGCAACAACAACAGCAGCAAATACTGGACCCTCAGCTAAACCTACAACAATCGTCATCAGTCGGTCTACAACAAAAATTGGCAACTATCAGCAAGTCAAAACAACAGCAGCAGCAACGTAAATTAAAGCTTTACCAATATCAGACTAAAACAACCAACAAATGGAGGCCTAAGACAATAAAGCGAAAATTAAAACCAATCATTAATAATAAGCAGCAGCAGCAGCCTGTTAATTCTCTGGCCACTTGCCAGCAATTCGACGATGATCTCGATATTACTGAGATTCAACAACCTACTCAGTGGAATTTAATACAACAACAGCAGCAGCAGCCTAATTCTGGCCAAAAACAACAGCAACAACAACCTACAAATATAACAACAACAACAGCAAACACTCCAACGACAGACCAACTATGGGAGGCTATCGGAGATATAAAACAATTCAAACAGCAACTTGAGCCTATCTTACAACAAGTTAACATCATTATGGCTCAAATTAAACCCATTGCTGAATTTATGTCTAAATTTAGTAACTACAACATCGATAATTAACCAAAATTAATTAGTGGTAAATCCTCTAATCAATTTAATTGCATTTATCTATAAAACTAAAATAAATGAGCATCATTAACACAACAAATCTAAACAACTATATAAATATAACCATATTTCTATAATCCACACATTAATTCTTCGATAATATATAAATTACATGAATTTACAGACTTTGATAATCACAATACCATTTTTATAGCAAAAACTCTTTGCTATTTAATCGTGCTTTAAATAAAAACAGCTGTTCTCACAGCTATGTTCAACGAACTCCACTTAGTGCACAACTATCTTCCATATAAACACATATTAATCCAGAATTACGTATACTCTATAATGAGCTTTCGATTTTTAATGCACAAGATGATTTATATAATATTTTTGCTATATTTTTGTTAAAATCTTCACTACTAAAATATAAAACAATTATATATTGAATCAATTATCTGAAATTAACCAGCACAATGGTTATAATTTTCAACTAATACACTATTATATACGCGCACATACACTTTCGTTTTCACTAATACACATAAGAACATGTTATGCTCATATTCTCACATACACAACAACATGCAATCAAATAGCCAAGGTGACTTGGCTGCTGCATATTTTAAACCCTGTTCTAAATGATGATAAAGGCAAAATACAATCTTAAGACTATTCCGACCTGTACAGCTAATTAAACGCACAGGCTGGAATAGTCTTAATGCCAAATTTGCTGTCTGCTGCTCAAAACTACAATTTGCCTCCACATAACTATCGTATTTGCCATCTTTAATATACGACTGCTTACACTGCTTCTACTTTTTATTAAGATAATTGCAAATACTATTGATCATGTAAAAGCAAAGAAAATCTTAATACAAATATATAATTTTACTTAAAACAAATCACTTCACTTGACAAAAGAACAGCCACCAGCTGCACAACCGAAAAACAAAATAATACACAATTCTCTTTCAGTTCCTCATTCACCCATTTGACAGAAGATGATATTTTTTGATTCTCGACGTCTCTTTTTTGGTGCTTAACTTCCAAGACAGTACAGCCACTGCCTGCTGCTGTACGCACTAATACACGAGATACCCTGTAAAATTCAGACGACTATGGCATATCCGACCTGTGCCTTTATTGATCGTACCTATGCGCAAATTAAAATCGATGCATATATATCCTTATTAATATATCTATCCCTCTCTTTCATTAATTTTTATATGTAAAATTTATTAATACAATCTGTTATATGTTATTTTTATATTTTTAAATTAATTCATTTTATAATTAACAACTCTAAATCACATTATATATTATAATATTATATTATAATATTTTTGCACGGTCGCTAGCCTTCAGCAAGCTTCTAAAATCTTATAATACATACTACTTTGATTTCTTCTGCTCAATATTTGTTGCCGAGAGAGAGACGTTCCTCGGAGTTTGACACAACTGGCTTGTGTCCCTCCTAGCAACGTCCTTCTCATTGTCTGTTTACATCGGCAATGCTAATTAACATAATGGTCTCTTCTGTAAACTCATGTAGGGTAATTGCATTCATACTATGTTTATTTGAATCAAGATGCCCTAAATTATGTTTGAGATTATAGACTTTGACCATTTGTATGATATTATAAAATTTCTAGACCAACTTGGCCTAGCCCTAATCATTGTCCTAGTTTTTAATGCCTTCAGCACCTATGTATCCTTGCTGTATTTAATTACCCTTTGTTATAGATTCTAAGGTCTTAGAATGACAACAATAAAGGAGCCAATGGCCGTCGGCCATTGGTGCTAGTTTGAGCATCGCCTCAACACAAGGAAAAAAAAAATTATAGTTAAAGTGGGAATTAATTGCCCAAAAAATTACTAAAAATCGTGTTTTAACGCTCTTCACGTGTGGGCTATGGAAAATCGGCGATTTCCTAGCTAATTAATTAAATAAAAGACTTTTTAAACAAATCTGTGTTGACCTAACCTAACAATAAAATTCGATCGCTCAAACTTATATAATTTTCTTCTGGAAATAGCATCAAAATTCTACTCAAAATCAAAGTGAACGTTCAATTAATTAAAAACTTTTAATATGTGCCTTTAATATATGTTGGTAAATGTCTATATATGTTAAATCTTTTAGTATGAAATAAAAAATTTTTTCATGTGCTGCCATTTGCATGAGGCTGGAAGGAGAGAAAACTTTTCCATTCTCTTCTGCTTGTACGTGTATTAGTTCGACATACACACTTGTACAAAAGCCCCTCTCTGCCTCGCAAACATATTTCACACACATACATACAAACTTCTATTATGAAAGAGAGTGATAAATTACTCACTAACACAATGACAAGTGCACAACAAGTGCATACACATACGCCCTGTTCCACTGGAAGCCATAATTCGTCTGTTACACACACACAGACAAATGCCAAACAGGTACAAAATTATTCTCTCTTAAGCTTGCAAAAACACACCCATAAAAATACTGAAAGAAAATTGGCTGACAACACAAGAAAAGATTACGTACAAAGCCAGCAAACACCTAGCACAGACGACAGCAAGGACATGCTAAATCAAACAACGGCCTACCTTCATGCAAATCTCTACGATAAACTAAAAGATGATGCCACAAAACTGGTAAATGATAGCTACCAAAATAAATCTCAATCAAATCCAGCTAAACTACTAAACCAATCAGTAATCATACTAAGCGACTCTGATGACCAAGGAAAAAACTCCTATTTTGATCCTGATCGCACGCTAATATCTGAATTCTGCTCAAGCCTTAACTCTCAGAGCAAAACACCAACAAACAATTTGCTCCCAAGCCCTATACCCCCTTGATTGGGGTCAACATGATCACAACGACCCCACGTTCAAACAATACTTGTCGACGACAACTAAGTTACCCGGTTAAGCCAGCTAAATCTACGAGGGATGACACTAAAACACCTGAACCCATGGATGTTTTGGCCCCTATCGATTCACCAACTCGACTCAAAAGAAAAATTGACACAGATACACACTCTGTTGATCAGTCTAAGAAGAAACTTGCTAACCCTGTGGAGAATGAACCCAGGCAACTAGCAAAAAAAACTATTCAAAAATTAGAACCTAATGCTGTTTACATCCCAAATACGCTTAATGAAGCGTCGCATATGGATGCGAAAGAAACTCCCAAATTACTAAACACAACTACTACTCAGCCTAAACATCAACAACAGCAGTTAGCTAATCAACAACAACAACATACTATCTCAAATGACCAAGAAATTGATTTCTCTCTACTCCTAAATAACGTTCAACCGCGCCTTATACAGCAACAACACACACCAACTAAACAACAACAAAACGCAACCAATCTGACTGGCTACACATCTGATTTAACTTGTGCGAAAAATCAGACTAGCCAGCCACCTACGAAGCTAAAACAACCAAAAACTCTCTCCATAAAAGAGTTATTGCTTGAGAGCCAAGCAACTCTTGGACAGCTATTAGAGAAAAGAGCTAAACAACACAATGATCAAATGCAGCGTCAGAAGCAAAAGGACCTGCAGGATTATCAAAAATATTTATTAAAACAACAACAACAACTACAGCAGCAGCAACAACAACAGCAGCAGCAACAGTCTCTAACTAAACAACAATTAAATCAACAACAACTACAACAGCATAAATCAGATCATAGGAGTAATGTCAAGAAACCTCCTGCAATTTATGTGGGCAACGTTAATAATATTTTTGACATTCTCAATGATCTGGCCAATGCTTTAAGCGATGCTAATTTTAGCACAAAAACCTTATACAATGGTGATGTCAAAATTGATTGCTCTGATGCAAAATCATACCAGCTAATAATTAATAAACTCAATGATTATAAAGTTCAAACTTTCACACACCAGGATAGTTGCAATCGTGGCTACCGTGCTGTAATAAAAGGACTACACTCATCTACCCCCTGCGATTACGTTCGTGCAGAGGTTAATAAAATGGGTTTTGTAGTTCGTTATTTAAATGTAATTAAGCATAAACATACTCGTTTGCCATTAAATATGTTTGAAATCGAACTGGAGCCTTGCTCTGATGATAAAAATAATAATTTTCTCTTGATCAAAAGCATTGGCAGGCAACAGGTCTCCATACAGAAGCAATCTGTGAGAATGGAGCCTGTTCAATGCCACAGATGCCAAAAATTTGGCCATACAAAAAACTATTGCAGAAGAGACTTTGTTTGCCTGAAATGTGCAGGTAAACATGCTACTACTGATTGCCAAAAACGTATTGATAACCCCAAATGTGCTAATTGTGGAGATGGCCACATAGCCAGCTATAGGGGGTGTCTCGTTTACAAAGCAATGCTTAAGGATCTAGTTTCTTCAAAGAAAATCCTAGCTAAGAATCATATAGCCCAACAACAAGTCGTACAACAACAGCAACTACAACAACAACTATCTAAAACACCAAAACCTCAACGGTTTCAATCAAAATCAGGACAGCAGCAGCAACAACAACAGCAGCAAATTCTGGACCCTCAGCTAAACCTGCACCAATCGTCATCAGTCGGTCTACAACAAAAATTGGCAACTATCAGCAAGTCAAAGCAACAGCAGCAGCAACGTAAATTAAAGCTTTACCAACATCAGACTAAAACAACCAACAAATGGAGGCCTAAGACAATAAAGCGAAAATTAAAACCAATCATTAATAATAAGCAGCAGCAGCAGCCTGTTAATTCTCTGACCACTGGCCAGCAATTCGACGATGATCTCGATATTACTGAGATTCAACAACCTACTCAGTGGAATTTAATACAACAACAGCAGCAGCAGCCTAATTCTGGCCAAAAACAACAGCAACAACAACCTACAAATATAACAACAACAACAGCAAACACTCCAACGACAGACCAACTATGGGAGGCTATCGGAGATATAAAACAATTCAAACAGCAACTTGAGCCCATCTTACAACAAGTTAACATCATTATGGCTCAAATTAAACCCATTGCTGAATTTATGTCTAAATTTAGTAACTACAACATCGATAATTAACCCAAATTAATTAGTGGTAAATCCTCTAATCAATTAAATTGCATTTACTATAATCTCTTTCTCTATAAAACTAAAAATAATGAGCATCATTAACACAACAAATTTAAATAACTATATTAATACAACCATATTTCTATAATCCACACATAAATTCTTCGATAATATATAAATTACATGAATTTACAGACTTTGATAATCACAATACCATTTTTATAGCAAAAACTCTTTGCTATTTAATCGTCTTTTAAATAAAAACAGCTGTTCTCACAGCTATGTTCAACGAACTCTACTCAGTGCACAACTATCTTCCATATAAACACATATTAATACAGAATTACGTATACTCTATAATGAGCTTTCGATTCTTAATGCACAAGATGATTTATATAATATTTTTGTTATATTTTTGTTAAAATCTTCACTACTAAAATATAAAACAATTATATATCGAATCAATAATCTGAAATTAACCAGCACAATGGTTATAATTTTCAATTAATACACTATTATATACGCGCACATACACTTTCATTTTCACTAATACACATAAGAACATGTTATGCTCATATTCTCACACACACAACAACATGCAATCAAATAGCCAAGGTGACTTGGCTGCTGCATATTTTAAACCCTGTTCTAAATGATGATAAAGGCAAAATACAATCTTAAGACTATTCCGACCTGTACAGCTAATTAAACGCACAGGCTGGACTAGTCTTAATGTCAAATTTGCTGTCTGCTGCTCAAAACTACAATTTGGCTCCACATAACTATCGTATTTGCCAACTTTAATATACGATTGCTTACACTGCTTCTACTATTTATTAAGATAATTGCAAATACTATTGATCATGTAAAAGCAAAGAAAATCTTAATACAAATATGTAATTTTGTTTAAAACAAATCACTTCACTTGACAAAAGAACAGCCACCAGCTGCACAACCGAAAAACAAAATAATACACAATTCTCTTTCAGTTCCTCATTCACCCATTTCACAGAAGATGATATTTTTTGATTCTCGACGTCTCTTTTTTGGTGCTTAACTTCCAAGACAGTACAGCCACTGCCTGCTGCTGTACGCACTAATACACGATCTACCCTGTAAAATTCAGACGACTATGGCATATCCGACCTGTGCCTTTATTGATCGTACCTAGGCGCAAATTAAAATCGATGCATATATATCCTTATTAATATATCTATCCCTCTCTTTCATTAATTTTTATATGTAAAATTTATTAATACAATATGTTATATGTTATTTTTATATTTTTAAATTAATTCATTTTATAATTAATAACTCTAAATCACATTATATATTATAATATTATATTATAATATTTTTGCACGGTAGCTAGCCTTCAGCAAGCTTCTAAAATCTTCTAATACATACTACTTTGATTTCTTCTGCTCAATATTTGTTGCCGAGAGAGAGACGTTCCTCGGAGTTTGACGCAACTGGCTTGTGTCCCTCCTAGCAACGTCTTTCTCATTGCCTGTTTACATCGGCAATGTTAATTAACATAATGATCTCTTCTATAAACTCTTGTAGGGTAATTGCATTCATACTATGTTTATTTGAATCAAGATGCCCTAAATTATGTTTGAGATTATAGATTTTGACCATTTGCATGACAGTATAAAAAATTTCTAGACCAACTTGGCCTAGCCCTAATCATTGTCCTAGTTTTTAATGCCTTCAGCACCTATGTATCCTTGCTGTATTTAATTACTTTTTGTTATAGATTCTAAGGTCTTAGAATGACAACAATAAAGGAGCCAATGGCCGTTGGCCATTGGTGCTAGTTTGAGCATCGCCTCAACGCAAGAAAAAAAAAAAAAAAAAAAGCTCCGCTAAAAGTTATTGAAAATTATAGTTAAAGTGGGAATTAATTGCCCAAAAAATTACTAAAAATCGTGTTTTAACGCTCTTCACGTGTGGGCTATGGAAAATCGGCGATTTCCTAGCTAATTAATTAAATAAAAGACTTTTTAAACAAATCTGTGTTGACCTAACCTAACAATAAAATTCGATCGCTCAAACTTATATAATTTTCTTCTGGAAATAGCATCAAAATTCTACTCAAAATCAAAGTGAACGTTCAATTAATTAAAAACTTTTAATATGTGCCTTTAATATATGTTGGTAAATGTCTATATATGTTAAATCTTTTAGTATGAAATAAAAAAATTTTTTCATGTGCTGCCATTTGCATGAGGCTGGAAGGAGAGAAAACTTTTCCATTCTCTTCTGCTTGTACGTGTATTAGTTCGACATACACACTTGTACAAAAGCCCCTCTCTGCCTCGCAAACATATTTCACACACATACATACAAACTTCTATTATGAAAGAGAGTGATAAATTACTCACTAACACAATGACAAGTGCACAACAAGTGCATACACATACGCCCTGTTCCACTGGAAGCCATAATTCGTCTGTTACACACACACAGACAAATGCCAAACAGGTACAAAATTATTCTCTCTTAAGCTTGCAAAAACACACCCATAAAAATACTGAAAGAAAATTGGCTGACAACACAAGAAAAGATTACGTACAAAGCCAGCAAACACCTAGCACAGACGACAGCAAGGACATGCTAAATCAAACAACGGCCTACCTTCATGCAAATCTCTACGATAAACTAAAAGATGATGCCACAAAACTGGTAAATGATAGCTACCAAAATAAATCTCAATCAAATCCAGCTAAACTACTAAACCAATCAGTAATCATACTAAGCGACTCTGATGACCAAGGAAAAAACTCCTATTTTGATCCTGATCGCACGCTAATATCTGAATTCTGCTCAAGCCTTAACTCTCAGAGCAAAACACCAACAAACAATTTGCTCCCAAGCCCTATACCCCCCTTGATTGGGGTCAACATGATCACAACGACCCCACGTTCAAACAATACTTGTCGACGACAACTAAGTTACCCGGTTAAGCCAGCTAAATCTACGAGGGATGACACTAAAACACCTGAACCCATGGATGTTTTGGCCCCTATCGATTCACCAACTCGACTCAAAAGAAAAATTGACACAGATACACACTCTGTTGATCAGTCTAAGAAGAAACTTGCTAACCCTGTGGAGAATGAACCCAGGCAACTAGCAAAAAAAACTATTCAAAAATTAGAACCTAATGCTGTTTACATCCCAAATACGCTTAATGAAGCGTCGCATATGGATGCGAAAGAAACTCCCAAATTACTAAACACAACTACTACTCAGCCTAAACATCAACAACAGCAGTTAGCTAATCAACAACAACAACATACTATCTCAAATGACCAAGAAATTGATTTCTCTCTACTCCTAAATAACGTTCAACCGCGCCTTATACAGCAACAACACACACCAACTAAACAACAACAAAACGCAACCAATCTGACTGGCTACACATCTGATTTAACTTGTGCGAAAAATCAGACTAGCCAGCCACCTACGAAGCTAAAACAACCAAAAACTCTCTCCATAAAAGAGTTATTGCTTGAGAGCCAAGCAACTCTTGGACAGCTATTAGAGAAAAGAGCTAAACAACACAATGATCAAATGCAGCGTCAGAAGCAAAAGGACCTGCAGGATTATCAAAAATATTTATTAAAACAACAACAACAACTACAGCAGCAGCAACAACAACAGCAGCAGCAACAGTCTCTAACTAAACAACAATTAAATCAACAACAACTACAACAGCATAAATCAGATCATAGGAGTAATGTCAAGAAACCTCCTGCAATTTATGTGGGCAACGTTAATAATATTTTTGACATTCTCAATGATCTGGCCAATGCTTTAAGCGATGCTAATTTTAGCACAAAAACCTTATACAATGGTGATGTCAAAATTGATTGCTCTGATGCAAAATCATACCAGCTAATAATTAATAAACTCAATGATTATAAAGTTCAAACTTTCACACACCAGGATAGTTGCAATCGTGGCTACCGTGCTGTAATAAAAGGACTACACTCATCTACCCCCTGCGATTACGTTCGTGCAGAGGTTAATAAAATGGGTTTTGTAGTTCGTTATTTAAATGTAATTAAGCATAAACATACTCGTTTGCCATTAAATATGTTTGAAATCGAACTGGAGCCTTGCTCTGATGATAAAAATAATAATTTTCTCTTGATCAAAAGCATTGGCAGGCAACAGGTCTCCATACAGAAGCAATCTGTGAGAATGGAGCCTGTTCAATGCCACAGATGCCAAAAATTTGGCCATACAAAAAACTATTGCAGAAGAGACTTTGTTTGCCTGAAATGTGCAGGTAAACATGCTACTACTGATTGCCAAAAACGTATTGATAACCCCAAATGTGCTAATTGTGGAGATGGCCACATAGCCAGCTATAGGGGGTGTCTCGTTTACAAAGCAATGCTTAAGGATCTAGTTTCTTCAAAGAAAATCCTAGCTAAGAATCATATAGCCCAACAACAAGTCGTACAACAACAGCAACTACAACAACAACTATCTAAAACACCAAAACCTCAACGGTTTCAATCAAAATCAGGACAGCAGCAGCAACAACAACAGCAGCAAATTCTGGACCCTCAGCTAAACCTGCACCAATCGTCATCAGTCGGTCTACAACAAAAATTGGCAACTATCAGCAAGTCAAAGCAACAGCAGCAGCAACGTAAATTAAAGCTTTACCAACATCAGACTAAAACAACCAACAAATGGAGGCCTAAGACAATAAAGCGAAAATTAAAACCAATCATTAATAATAAGCAGCAGCAGCAGCCTGTTAATTCTCTGACCACTGGCCAGCAATTCGACGATGATCTCGATATTACTGAGATTCAACAACCTACTCAGTGGAATTTAATACAACAACAGCAGCAGCAGCCTAATTCTGGCCAAAAACAACAGCAACAACAACCTACAAATATAACAACAACAACAGCAAACACTCCAACGACAGACCAACTATGGGAGGCTATCGGAGATATAAAACAATTCAAACAGCAACTTGAGCCCATCTTACAACAAGTTAACATCATTATGGCTCAAATTAAACCCATTGCTGAATTTATGTCTAAATTTAGTAACTACAACATCGATAATTAACCCAAATTAATTAGTGGTAAATCCTCTAATCAATTAAATTGCATTTACTATAATCTCTTTCTCTATAAAACTAAAAATAATGAGCATCATTAACACAACAAATTTAAATAACTATATTAATACAACCATATTTCTATAATCCACACATAAATTCTTCGATAATATATAAATTACATGAATTTACAGACTTTGATAATCACAATACCATTTTTATAGCAAAAACTCTTTGCTATTTAATCGTCTTTTAAATAAAAACAGCTGTTCTCACAGCTATGTTCAACGAACTCTACTCAGTGCACAACTATCTTCCATATAAACACATATTAATACAGAATTACGTATACTCTATAATGAGCTTTCGATTCTTAATGCACAAGATGATTTATATAATATTTTTGTTATATTTTTGTTAAAATCTTCACTACTAAAATATAAAACAATTATATATCGAATCAATAATCTGAAATTAACCAGCACAATGGTTATAATTTTCAATTAATACACTATTATATACGCGCACATACACTTTCATTTTCACTAATACACATAAGAACATGTTATGCTCATATTCTCACACACACAACAACATGCAATCAAATAGCCAAGGTGACTTGGCTGCTGCATATTTTAAACCCTGTTCTAAATGATGATAAAGGCAAAATACAATCTTAAGACTATTCCGACCTGTACAGCTAATTAAACGCACAGGCTGGACTAGTCTTAATGTCAAATTTGCTGTCTGCTGCTCAAAACTACAATTTGGCTCCACATAACTATCGTATTTGCCAACTTTAATATACGATTGCTTACACTGCTTCTACTATTTATTAAGATAATTGCAAATACTATTGATCATGTAAAAGCAAAGAAAATCTTAATACAAATATGTAATTTTGTTTAAAACAAATCACTTCACTTGACAAAAGAACAGCCACCAGCTGCACAACCGAAAAACAAAATAATACACAATTCTCTTTCAGTTCCTCATTCACCCATTTCACAGAAGATGATATTTTTTGATTCTCGACGTCTCTTTTTTGGTGCTTAACTTCCAAGACAGTACAGCCACTGCCTGCTGCTGTACGCACTAATACACGATCTACCCTGTAAAATTCAGACGACTATGGCATATCCGACCTGTGCCTTTATTGATCGTACCTAGGCGCAAATTAAAATCGATGCATATATATCCTTATTAATATATCTATCCCTCTCTTTCATTAATTTTTATATGTAAAATTTATTAATACAATATGTTATATGTTATTTTTATATTTTTAAATTAATTCATTTTATAATTAATAACTCTAAATCACATTATATATTATAATATTATATTATAATATTTTTGCACGGTAGCTAGCCTTCAGCAAGCTTCTAAAATCTTCTAATACATACTACTTTGATTTCTTCTGCTCAATATTTGTTGCCGAGAGAGAGACGTTCCTCGGAGTTTGACGCAACTGGCTTGTGTCCCTCCTAGCAACGTCTTTCTCATTGCCTGTTTACATCGGCAATGTTAATTAACATAATGATCTCTTCTATAAACTCTTGTAGGGTAATTGCATTCATACTATGTTTATTTGAATCAAGATGCCCTAAATTATGTTTGAGATTATAGATTTTGACCATTTGCATGACAGTATAAAAAATTTCTAGACCAACTTGGCCTAGCCCTAATCATTGTCCTAGTTTTTAATGCCTTCAGCACCTATGTATCCTTGCTGTATTTAATTACTTTTTGTTATAGATTCTAAGGTCTTAGAATGACAACAATAAAGGAGCCAATGGCCGTTGGCCATTGGTGCTAGTTTGAGCATCGCCTCAACGCAAGAAAAAAAAAAAAAAAAAGGGGGGAGGGTAGTCAACGAGTGGGGCGTGGGGGCATGGTGGCATGGGGGCATGGGGGAGTGGTATAGGGCAAAAGGATGAAGGGTTATAGGGTGAGGGGCTTGTGGAATTGGGGGGGAGGTATTAGGCAAGGGGAAGGGAATAGAGCGAGAGTGCCCATATACCCGCATCAAAAACACCAACAAGGGGCGTGGGGGTATTGGGATGGTGGTATAAGGCAAGGGGGAGTAGTGGTGGCTAAGGGGGGTAGGTTGTACAGGTGGAGAGGGGATTGGGCCAGTGGGGTAGGTGGTAGGTGGTAGGTGGTAGGTGGTAGTTGGTAGGTGGTCGGTGGTAGGGGTCTGGTGCGTTGGAGGAGGGGGTACGGTGCAAGGGGTGAGCTTATAGGGCAAGGGGGGAGGGTAGTCAACGAGTGGGGCGTGGGGGCATGGTGGCATGGGGGCATGGGGGAGTGGTATAGGGCAAAAGGATGAAGGGTTATAGGGTGAGGGGCTTGTGGAATTGGGGGGGAGGTATTAGGCAAGGGGAAGGGAATAGAGCGAGAGTGCCCATATACCCGCATCAAAAACACCAACAAGGGGCGTGGGGGTATTGGGATGGTGGTATAAGGCAAGGGGGAGTAGTGGTGGCTAAGGGGGGTAGGTTGTACAGGTGGAGAGGGGATTGGGCCAGTGGGGTAGGTGGTAGGTGGTAGGTGGTAGGTGGTAGTTGGTAGGTGGTCGGTGGTAGGGGTCTGGTGCGTTGGAGGAGGGGGTACGGTGCAAGGGGTGAGCTTATAGGGCAAGGGGGGAGGGTAGTCAACGAGTGGGGCGTGGGGGCATGGTGGCATGGGGGCATGGGGGAGTGGTATAGGGCAAAAGGATGAAGGGTTATAGGGTGAGGGGCTTGTGGAATTGGGGGGGAGGTATTAGGCAAGGGGAAGGGAATAGAGCGAGAGTGCCCATATACCCGCATCAAAAACACCAACAAGGGGCGTGGGGGTATTGGGATGGTGGTATAAGGCAAGGGGGAGTAGTGGTGGCTAAGGGGGGTAGGTTGTACAGGTGGAGAGGGGATTGGGCCAGTGGGGTAGGTGGTAGGTGGTAGGTGGTAGGTGGTAGTTGGTAGGTGGTCGGTGGTAGGGGTCTGGTGCGTTGGAGGAGGGGGTACGGTGCAAGGGGTGAGCTTATAGGGCAAGGGGGGAGGGTAGTCAACGAGTGGGGCGTGGGGGCATGGTGGCATGGGGGCATGGGGGAGTGGTATAGGGCAAAAGGATGAAGGGTTATAGGGTGAGGGGCTTGTGGAATTGGGGGGGAGGTATTAGGCAAGGGGAAGGGAATAGAGCGAGAGTGCCCATATACCCGCATCAAAAACACCAACAAGGGGCGTGGGGGTATTGGGATGGTGGTATAAGGCAAGGGGGAGTAGTGGTGGCTAAGGGGGGTAGGTTGTACAGGTGGAGAGGGGATTGGGCCAGTGGGGTAGGTGGTAGGTGGTAGGTGGTAGGTGGTAGTTGGTAGGTGGTCGGTGGTAGGGGTCTGGTGCGTTGGAGGAGGGGGTACGGTGCAAGGGGTGAGCTTATAGGGCAAGGGGGGAGGGTAGTCAACGAGTGGGGCGTGGGGGCATGGTGGCATGGGGGCATGGGGGAGTGGTATAGGGCAAAAGGATGAAGGGTTATAGGGTGAGGGGCTTGTGGAATTGGGGGGGAGGTATTAGGCAAGGGGAAGGGAATAGAGCGAGAGTGCCCATATACCCGCATCAAAAACACCAACAAGGGGCGTGGGGGTATTGGGATGGTGGTATAAGGCAAGGGGGAGTAGTGGTGGCTAAGGGGGGTAGGTTGTACAGGTGGAGAGGGGATTGGGCCAGTGGGGTAGGTGGTAGGTGGTAGGTGGTAGGTGGTAGGTGGTAGGTGGTAGGGGTCTGGTGCGTTGGAGGAGGGGGTACGGTGCAAGGGGTGAGCTTATAGGGCAAGGGGGGAGGGTAGTCAACGAGTGGGGCGTGGGGGCATGGTGGCATGGGGGCATGGGGGAGTGGTATAGGGCAAAAGGATGAAGGGTTATAGGGTGAGGGGCTTGTGGAATTGGGGGGGAGGTATTAGGCAAGGGGAAGGGAATAGAGCGAGAGTGCCCATATACCCGCATCAAAAACACCAACAAGGGGCGTGGGGGTATTGGGATGGTGGTATAAGGCAAGGGGGAGTAGTGGTGGCTAAGGGGGGTAGGTTGTACAGGTGGAGAGGGGATTGGGCCAGTGGGTTAGGTGGTAGGTGGTAGGTGGTAGGTGGTAGTTGGTAGGTGGTCGGTGGTAGGGGTCTGGTGCGTTGGAGGAGGGGGTACGGTGCAAGGGGTGAGCTTATAGGGCAAGGGGGGAGGGTAGTCAACGAGTGGGGCGTGGGGGCATGGTGGCATGGGGGCATGGGGGAGTGGTATAGGGCAAAAGGATGAAGGGTTATAGGGTGAGGGGCTTGTGGAATTGGGGGGGAGGTATTAGGCAAGGGGAAGGGAATAGAGCGAGAGTGCCCATATACCCGCATCAAAAACACCAACAAGGGGCGTGGGGGTATTGGGATGGTGGTATAAGGCAAGGGGGAGTAGTGGTGGCTAAGGGGGGTAGGTTGTACAGGTGGAGAGGGGATTGGGCCAGTGGGGTAGGTGGTAGGTGGTAGGTGGTAGGTGGTAGTTGGTAGGTGGTCGGTGGTAGGGGTCTGGTGCGTTGGAGGAGGGGGTACGGTGCAAGGGGTGAGCTTATAGGGCAAGGGGGGAGGGTAGTCAACGAGTGGGGCGTGGGGGCATGGTGGCATGGGGGCATGGGGGAGTGGTATAGGGCAAAAGGATGAAGGGTTATAGGGTGAGGGGCTTGTGGAATTGGGGGGGAGGTATTAGGCAAGGGGAAGGGAATAGAGCGAGAGTGCCCATATACCCGCATCAAAAACACCAACAAGGGGCGTGGGGGTATTGGGATGGTGGTATAAGGCAAGGGGGAGTAGTGGTGGCTAAGGGGGGTAGGTTGTACAGGTGGAGAGGGGATTGGGCCAGTGGGGTAGGTGGTAGGTGGTAGGTGGTAGGTGGTAGGTGGTAGGTGGTAGTTGGTAGGTGGTCGGTGGTAGGGGTCTGGTGCGTTGGAGGAGGGGGTACGGTGCAAGGGGTGAGCTTATAGGGCAAGGGGGGAGGGTAGTCAACGAGTGGGGCGTGGGGGCATGGTGGCATGGGGGCATGGGGGAGTGGTATAGGGCAAAAGGATGAAGGGTTATAGGGTGAGGGGCTTGTGGAATTGGGGGGGAGGTATTAGGCAAGGGGAAGGGAATAGAGCGAGAGTGCCCATATACCCGCATCAAAAACACCAACAAGGGGCGTGGGGGTATTGGGATGGTGGTATAAGGCAAGGGGGAGTAGTGGTGGCTAAGGGGGGTAGGTTGTACAGGTGGAGAGGGGATTGGGCCAGTGGGGTAGGTGGTAGGTGGTAGGTAATAGGTGGTAGGTGGTAGGGGTCTGGTGCGTTGGAGGAGGGGGTACGGTGCAAGGGGTGAGCTTATATGGCAAAAAGGATGGTTGGGGGTGTGGATGGTATTGGTCGATCACGGTATAGGGCGTTGATAAAAGTCGTATTGGAGGAATATTATGTGGTAAGGACAATGGTATATGGCAATGGAGAGGTGGGCATGTGGCAAACAGGGCGGGTGTAAGGCGTGTGTAGAGTATAGGGTAAGAAGTGGAGTTGGTATTAGGAAGTGGTATACGGTGAGTGGTGAGGTGGTATTGGGAGGGCTTATATGGCAAAAGAAAGGATGTGGTAGGTGCTAATATAAGGATGGTATGGGGCTAGAGGCGATAATATAAGGTGAGTGGGAAGGTGTTTTTTTTTTTGCAAAGCGGTATGAACCAAGGGACGAGGTTATAGGGCAAAAAAGATGACTTATTTGGAAAGGAAGGTGGTGGTATTGGACAAGGGGTGTGAATATAGTGTGATTGGGTGAAGGGCATATGCGTAGAGGGAAGGTGGTATTGGGAAAAGAATGTAGAAGCTGTGTACTGAATTCTGATTGACCAACATTAAATAGCCTACATAAATAGCAACCATTGGTCTACATAAATTTTGGCCGCCATTGCTGCAGCTTACGCACACGCACATTTTTTAAACAGTCATGCTGAACTTTAATTGGTTTACATGAATACTGGCGGCCATTGCTGCAAGCTCACACACACGCACATTGTGTGAACTGCGTATCGCTTTATCCTTCAGCCACATGCGCCAATAGCCGCCAGTAGTAGCTGTGTACTGAATTCTGATTGGCCAACATCCAAAAGCCTACATAAATAGCAACCATTGGTCTACATGAATTTTGGATGCCATTGCTGCAGCTTACGCACACGCACATTGTGTAAACAGTCATGCTGAATTTTGATTGGTTTACATCACTACCGGCGGCCATTGCTGCAAGCTCACACACACGCACATTGTGTGAACTGCGTATCGCTTTATCCTTCAGTCACATGACCAATGGTCGCCACCAGAAGCTGTGTACTGAATTTTGATTGGCCAACATCCAATAGCTTACATAAATAGCAACCATTGGTCTACATGAATTTTGGACGCCATTGCTGCAGCTTACGCACACGCACATTGTGTAAACAGTCATGCTGAATTTTGATTGGATACATCAATATTGGCGGCCATTGCTGCAAGCTTACACACATGCACATTGTGTGAACTGCGTATCGCTTTATCCTTCAGTCACATGACCAATGGTCGCCACCAGAAGCTGTGTACTGAATTCTGATTGGCCAACATCCAATAGCTTACATAAATAGCAACCATTGGTCTACATGAATTTTGGACGCCATTGCTGCAGCTTACGCACACGCACATTGTGTAAACAGTCATGCTGAATTTTGATTGGTTTACATCACTACCGGCGGCCATTGCTGCAAGCTCACACACACGCACATTGTGTGAACCGTCAACCGCGTTCTCTTTCAGCCACATGCGCCAATAGCCATCAATTGTAGCTGTGTACTGAATTCTGATTGGCCAACATCCAATAGCCTACATAAATAGCAACCATTGGTCTACATGAATTTTGGATGCCATTGCTGCAGCTTAAGCACACGCACATTGTGTAAACAGTCATGCTTAATTTTGATTGGTTTACATCAATATTGGCGGCCATTGCTGCAAGCTTACACACATGCACATTGTGTGAACTGCGTATCGCTTTATCCTTCAGACACATGACCAATGGTCGCCACCAGAAGCTGTGTACTGAATTTTGATTGGCCAACATCCAATAGCTAACATAAATAGCAACCATTGGTCTACATGAATTTTGGACGCCATTGCTGCAGCTTACGCACACGCTCATTGTGTAAACAGTCATGCTGAATTTTGATTGGTTTACATCACTACCGGCGGCCATTGCTGCAAGCTCACACACACGCACATTGTGTGAACTGTGTATCGCTTTCTCTTTCAGTCACATGAACCAATGGTCGCCACCAGAAGCTGTGTACTGAATTCTGATTGGCCAACATCCAATAGCCTTCATAAATAGCAACCATTGGTCTACATGAATTTTGGACGCCATTGCTGCAGCTTACGCACACGCTCATTGTGTAAACAGTCATGCTGAATTTTGATTGGTTTACATCAATATTGGCGGCCATTGCTGCAAGCTTACACACATGCACATTGTGTGATCTGCGTATCGCTTTATCCTTCAGTCACATGACCAATGGTCGCCACCAGAAGCTGTGTACTGAATTCTAATTGGCCAACATCCAATAGCTTACATAAATAGCAACCATTGGTCTACATGAATTTTGGACGCCATTGCTGCAGCTTACGCACACGCTCATTGTGTAAACAGTCATGCTGAATTTTGATTGGTTTACATTAATATTGGCGGCCATTGCTGCAAGCTTACACACATGCACATTGTGTGATCTGCGTATCGCTTTATCCTTCAGTCACATGACCAATGGTCGCCACCAGAAGCTGTGTACTGAATTCTAATTGGCCAACATCCAATAGCTTACATAAATAGCAACCATTGGTCTACATGAATTTTGGACGCCATTGCTGCAGCTTACGCACACGCTCATTGTGTAAACAGTCATGCTTAATTTTGATTGGTTTACATCAATATTGGCGGCCATTGCTGCAAGCTAACACACATGTGAACTGCGTATCGCTTTATCCTTCAGACACATGACCAATGGTCGCCACCAGAAGCTGTGTACTGAATTTTGATTGGCCAACATCCAATAGCTAACATAAATAGCAACCATTGGTCTACATGAATTTTGGACGCCATTGCTGCAGCTTACGCACACGCTCATTGTGTAAACAGTCATGCTGAATTTTGATTGGTTTACATCAATATTGGCGGCCATTGCTGCAAGCTTACACACATGCACATTGTGTGATCTGCGTATCGCTTTATCCTTCAGTCACATGACCAATGGTCGCCACCAGAAGCTGTGTACTGAATTCTAATTGGCCAACATCCAATAGCTTACATAAATAGCAACCATTGGTCTACATGAATTTTGGACGCCATTGCTGCAGCTTACGCACACGCTCATTGTGTAAACAGTCATGCTGAATTTTGATTGGTTTACATTAATATTGGCGGCCATTGCTGCAAGCTTACACACATGCACATTGTGTGAACTGTGTATCGCTTTCTCTTTCAGTCACATGAACCAATGGTCGCCACCAGAAGCTGTGTACTGAATTCTGATTGGCCAACATCCAATAGCTTACATAAATAGCAACCATTGGTCTGCATAAATTTTGGGGGCTATTGCTGCAGCTTACGCACTCGCACATTGTGTAAACAGTCATGCTGAATTTTGATTGGTTTACATGAATACTGGCAGCCATTGCTGCAAGCTTACAACAATGCACATTATGCCAACCGTCTATCGCTTTTTCTTTTAGCCACATGCACCAATGGCAGCTACCTCATTCCTCAATAATTAATACTTACCTTATGCATTTACTAAAATTCTAAAAATTACTTATACTTGTGCTAAAATTAATTCTAAAACGTTAACTTAATCTAAATTTGCCAAACTCTAAATTTTATTGCCTCATTATACATTCATTGTTAGTAATTAAGCTAGTTTATAAGTTATATTGTATTGTATATTGTCAATAATATGCTTGTTTGCCATGATAACTTACCCTTGAATATAACCTTTACGATGCCTGATCTCAACATAGCTTATCTCACTAAATACCCCTCGCCTCTAATTCCAGAGCTGCTAAAAAACAGCCTAATTTCTACCCTATGCTACCTTTCCTTATGTCGCTACCTGTCTCTATGCCTACGCCTGCCAAAAAAGGCCCATTACTTAAGCTAACCATTACCAAGAATACTCAAAGAAATAGAGCACAAAATCTGGCCATCTTGGCCAAGCCAGTGCCAAATTTTGTGCCACTTATACTTGACGAGCGCTATCAGCTGCAAAAGAGATGCACTTGGCCGATGATGACACGCAGAAAGAAATCTTGGCAGACAAACCACCAGCTTTCTTCCTGCCTTTGCCCCAAAACCAAAATGCTCTCCTTCCAGTCCTCATGGAAGAAGTGGTCAATCACCTCGCCCTGTGTTATCTGGCCCGGCTGTAGAATGGACTCACCCAGATTACGGCTAATACTATGGATACCTATGCCAAAGTTAAATCTACACTAGAGGCAACAAATATGCCTATATCACCCACCAGCCCAGATGGGAACGTGGCGCCAGATTTGCCAATCCAAACTTACATCACACTACACCGTGCGAATCTACACGCAAAAACCTAAAAGACCTAGGCTTTAAAGCAAAATTTATAAAAGGACTAACATTATTCAAGACGCACAGGCCAATAAATGTTTTTTTAATTGAAAAAGCGAAACAAAAGGCTGACAAACATAATGAAATTCTTAATGTTAAAGTCCTTGGCTGCCAGGAAATCTGTATAGAAAGGCAAGGGGGGCGAAATATGCTGCCTCAGTGCAGAAATTGTCTTTTACTTGGGCACACGGCCAGATATTGCCATCTCGCTCCTTTATACCGCATTTGTGCAGGCTTTCATCACTCATCCAAATGCTCCTCTGATGGCCAGCTGCCCAAATGTGGCAACTGCGGAGGTGGCCATCGAGCCACATATAGAGGCTGCGCCTTCTATATGGCTGAACTTGCAAAATTTCTCGTTGATCAGCGCCCAGAGCGAAAAAAAGGCAGCAGCAGCATGAAAACAAAGAAAATTGATCCAAAAATATTTACACTCACTCACCTGAAAATCGCCAGCTAAAATTAGCAGCTTCTCGTCCTGCGTTGAATCATCCATCTAGCCCAGCAATTTTGACTGCAGCACCTGAAACATAAAGTAAATTAAAATCTACAATTAAATCACTAAAAAACCTACAAATCTCACCTGAAAATCCACGTCTACCAACACTAGCATTTGCTATCCGCTTTCTTCTGTAATAAGGCTGCGCCAAAACCCAAAGCGCTTGCATCGCAATGCAGTTCTGTTTCGTCTCTATGATAGTAAATTGCCAATACAGGTGGCACAATACGTTTTTGTTTGAGCATTAAACAGTCTAGTTCAATCTTTCCAAATTTAAACTCTTTATCTTTCTTCATGAAATCATATAAAGGCTTGGCTATTATTGAGAAATCTTTTATAAATCTTCGAAAGTACGAGCATAATCCTAATAAACTCTTAACTGCATGTATTTTCTCTGGTATTGGGAAATTTTTAACTGCATCTAAGCCCTTATCATCTGCACTAATTCCATTCTCCGTAATTTTGTAGCCCAGGTACTTTATGCTTGACATACAAAATTCGCACTTACCATTCGCAACCTCGATTTGTTCTGAACTAGTCTTTGAAAAACTTCTTCTAACGTTTGCATATGATCCTTTATATTCGCACTAGCTATCATGATGTCGTCCATGTAGACGAACGTCATTGTCCATGACGTCCATGTATCTTCAAAAATTCGGTTAATAAATCTTTGAAATACATGTGATGCGTTTTTTATCCCCATTGGCATTCTTAAAAACTCATATTGTCCAAGTGGTGTAATAAAGGATGTGTATTTGACTGACTCTTTGTCAACAAATACATGAAAATATCCGTTTTTCAAATCTTATTTTGAAATGACCCGTTTGTTTACTAGTCTGTCCAATAAGTCGTCAATTAGTGGTAGGGGGTAATTGTCTTTAACAATAATCTTATTTAATTTTCTAAAGTCTATGCATAAACGTATATCCCCAGTTTTTTTCTTTACTAACACAATGGGCGATTTGCATAGAAACTGCTGAGGTTGTGGTGCATTGCTGTGAGGCCAAGGAATTCCGGCGTGGGGACATCAGAGGAGAAAAGTGAGTACAGAACGGGCCCAAGGACACTTCCCTGTGGGAAGACGGCCGAAATTTTCCCCACTCTAGATTGGACGTTACCGTTGCCTTTTACCACAAATTTCCTATCTTTGAGATAGCTTTCAAGCTGGTTATAGTACCTCATTGGCAGTACTTTGATGAGTTTATTCAGCAGTCCCTTATGCCAGACCTTATCAAAGGCTTGGGTGATGTCAATGAAGAGCCTACGCAGAAGGAAGAGTTCAAACATTTTTGACAGTCCAGAGATGAGACTGATCGGCCTGTAGGATGATAGCTCAGCAGCACTCTTTCTGGGCTTTAGAATCATAGTAATTGCTGCTTTTTTCCATTGCTTCGGGAAGTAGCATAGGCGAAGCATACTATTATATATTTTTAGAAGGAAGATGAGAGCTTTATCAGGTAAGTATTTAATCATTTGGTTTGTAATTTTATCAATTCCCGGTGCTTTTTGTGTTGCGAGATTTTTAATTTCCTCCTTTAATTCCTTGAGGGTAATTGGTCGGAAGAAAAATGGGTTTTCTTTAGACAAGTGGGCTGCATGTCGGTGGAATTGGTGGTCTTTCCAATGGAGCTTAGAGAGCTCGCGATCCTTCGTTTATTTTGCTTTAATTAGCTCTAGTTGTTCAATTATCCTATTCGTTGGATTGTTCAGTGAGGCATCTGCTGGGCTAAATCTGTCCTCAAGGTGTAGGGCAAATGCATTCGCTTTCTCCTCATTTGTGCTTGTCCATGTGTGATTCACTCTATTTGTAGCAGTGCTGGCAGTTGGGTGGTTTGTTGTTGTGATTTTTATTGGCCAGTTCGGTTCTGGTTGTCTTTTGATGTTTTATTTAGGTCTCCACAGCTTGGCCATTTTGTATCTATCGGATGGATTAATAGTATTTAATAGCTTGTTTAACTTTACTTTCTTTTCTTCTTTTATCGCTTTTCTCAGCCTGGTTGTGGAGTCCTTAAAGAATTTTTATTTGGCCATTGTGTTGTTTTTCATCAGTCTCTTTTTAGCTTTTTTGTTCGTAGAGGTAAGTTTCTTTGTTATTCTCGATTTTGGTCGTTGTGAGTGATATCTATTTTTATTTGCATGCAGGTTATAGAGGAGCTGAGATGATGTAGCTGATTTAGCAGCATTGTGTATATTACTTATAAGTATGTCTATAGCTGTTTCAATGTCATCATCTGTATTTATTTCTATTTCTAATTTTATTGTGTTTTCCAGATTTTTTATGAACTTTTTGATGTTCGCGCCCTTTGGAAGGAGTGGTTTTGGCACGTCATTTGTGGCTATGGGGCCAGCAATGGATAGTTTAATGTGTATAGGTATTCGGAATGGCTTGGCCTAATAATTCCTTCTTTCAGGTATTCATCCAGCAAAAGTTGTAGCTTTTCCTTCTCTGTATATGCTAATCGCCTAGGTGCACAACTAAACGGTTTAGAATTCTGTAAGCTTAGCTTCATCGAGCACTTGATATCTGGTGTTTCTGGTCTATGGGCATCAATATACTTGTTTCTAACTAATTGCTGAAATTGGCGACACGTTTTATACTCGATATCCTTACTAATCACATATTCTGATTCTAAATCGTCTTCGTTAATGTGGCAAATCTTTAGCATGCTCTTGTCAAAATCCTCTACCAAGTACAATTTCTCTTCATTGTTTCCTAGTTGTTCTCTGGTTTCTCCTATGAAAGTCTCGTTTGTTAGTGTATCTTGTGGTTTGTGATCAATTTTTGTGTTTTTGTCTGCACTAAATACTTATTTTCTTGTAATTATTGTTTCATTATCCTTCAACATTTTGTCATTCACATCTTTTGCATTAACGACTTGTTCATTAAGAGTAATATTTACCATTTAGTTGCTGCTACCGGCTCACGAATTCGAGAAAGTACGGCATGTAGCCAAGATTGGGCATTTCCAGGGCCGCAGAGAGAAAATCAGGGCCCGGTGGTAACCATGTTCGGGCCCCCTGTTTCCCTTCAAATAAATTCGCTATTTTCGACTGTGGTGTATCGCGGGCCCTTCTGAAAACTACGGGCCCGGTGGGAATCCCACCTTTACCACCCCCCTCTCGTCGGGCCTGGTTTTACTACTTACAAATATCTTTAACTGCATGCTTAGAACTGGATATTTTCCACGTCAATGGAAACACGCTGTTATTAAAATGATATTGAAACCGAGTAAACCCTCCTCAGAGGTCTCATCATATCGACCAATTAGCCTTTTGGCCGGCTTCTTTAAAATTTTTGAATCCTTACTACTAAAACGTCTCTTCGACTGCGAACTGTTCACCAACGCTATACCTGATCACCAATTTGGATTTCGTAAGGAGCATAGTGCTGAACAACAAATGTCCAGAGTTGTTCAATACATCATGGAAGGATAATAATCGCTTTTGCTCTGCTGTATACATTGATATCACTACTATTATTACTACCAATTCCTCTCTTTAACATTCTGGACTCATATCTTAAAGATAGGACCTTCGAAGTTTGCTGTAATGATGGAACTATATCCAGGCTAGGAAGCATCAACGCTGGGGTGCCTCAAGGCAGCGTCCTTGGCCCTGTGCTTTACTCTATTTACTCTTCAGATATTCCAATTCCATCTATGGTTAACTGCCAGACCTTCAAGGACGAACCAAAAATCCACCTGGGCGCTCGTGATCTTCTTCTCTCCAGCTATGCTGATGACACTGTCATCCTATCTGAACACAAACATGCTCTGTATGCTATAAACTCCAACACCTCTTATCTAAATAAATTTATGAATTGGGCACACAAATGGTGCGTCTCCATAAATGTAAAGAAAACTGTTCATGTTCTTTATACTAGAAAAGTAATAACAAAAAGCATAGAATCACTGGCGCCTAAAATTAATTCTCAGAAAATACCGAATGAATCATCCTATAGATATTTGGGCATCCATCTAGATCGTAAACTCGGTATGACTACTCATGTGAAATACCTCAAAACACGATCTAGAGGTGTGGAATGCAAGTTAAACTGGCTAATTGGAAAATCCAGCAAATTGCCAACTGAATGCAAAGTCCTTTTGTATAAACAAATGGTTGCCTCAATCTGGCAATATGCGCTGCCCATTTGGGGAGCCTTAGCTTCGGATACCCTTTTTGGAACTATCTGTGCAGCTCAAAACAAAGCTATTCGACGTATTACTGGGGCTTCCAGATACACTTCTAACCAAATACTTAGAGACAACTTTAACATTAAATCCGTGGAGGAAGTCTATTCAACTTCTAGTGAACGACTTTTCTCATCTCTTTGCTGCCATGATAACCCGTTGGCCTTAATACTCAATGGATGTTGTTAAACTCGCTGAAGATCGAGCTGCTAACATCCCATCGCTAATCAAAATACAAAAAGCTGAAGACGATCAACTAATGCGCGAAGACGAGGAAAAGAAAAAGGAACTGGCGAGGCAAGCGAGACTCAAAGATGGTCCAGCTCCAATTATCCCCAGATGGTACATGAAAATGCTAAAAATCGGATTAAAAGAAGGTACTGAGACTAAAAACACTGTCAAAAGAGCTCTTGCTGATCAACCATTATATATACAACAAAAAATTATACCACCCCCTACTGATGAAGAAAGGATAAGAGAATCCATACAAACTGATGACCAAATTATGGCTTCTGGCATCAAAAATATGGAAACCTTTCTTATTGAGCAAATGGGACTCAATGTTATTGATCTTTCTTCTGACTCTGATGATAATGATGTGCCCTCTATTCCGATCTTAAAACCTACTCCGATTCTTCTAAAAAATGACAACTTTGACCTTGCCAAATTATGGAAGGACAAACTATATGACCCAAATTGCAAATGCATAGATAGCAGCAAAAGCAAAGATGGGCAGCTAAAAATCACTAAAACTAATTTGACAAAAGATCAGCCACAAATTGTAGCTGCTAAAACTAACGTCTCTTCCACAGACAAGACTGCTTCACAACTCTCTGACTGGATCTAAGCGCCTAATTGTTAACAACAAGTTAACTGCTGCCCACCCGTATCTCACTATTAATAGAGGGTCTGAGGGAGTTCCTCGTATCTGCCGACGACCACACAGTTTCTACGTGCGTAGCCGCCTGATGACATCACCACTGTATACCTTGTTTAAGGATGACTTCAGACGACCACACTCTCACCTGCTTCACTTACTGGCCGCCGGCCTGATGATGCTGCTACTCCCTCGTCCCCCTAATGCTACTTCATTTTATGGGGCCAAAGACGTCTGGCCACCTATGACTGGCCTTCCCACACTATCTATTAAACCACCTAGTTTAATAAAACGCAACTGGTGGACAAATGAGCACAGGAAGCAGAAGCCTCCTGACGATTAACATCAATTAATAATTTCAACTCACTCACTTATCTCTCATTCAAAAACAAAAACAAAAAAAAAAAATTTGTAATGCCATTTTTTCATCATAATATTATCCAAAAAAAAAAAAAAAAATCCACTGCAAAAACTTTTTATTAATTCCCATAGCAAACTTATTTGCACTCTTGTTTTATGCTGTTAGCAAAATAATTTTTGGATAATTTTCTGCCTCTTTTACAGTGCAGCAAAAACCTAGCTATGTAAACGGTTTTTACTTGCTATGTTACTATGATAAGGTGGCTCAAAATTACCAATTAATTCGTTATTATATAAATTCTAGACCATTTGGGCCTAGTCTTAATCAATATTGTCGTAATTAATGCCCTCAGCACCTATGTAAATTGCTGTATATAATCACAAATGTTATAGATTCTAAGGTCTTAGAATGAAAACAATAAAGGAGACAATGGCCATTCGGCCATTGGTGCTAGTTTGAGCATTGCCTCAACACAAAGAAAAATGTCTTTTTTTATTATTCAATGTTAGTTAATAAGCTAGTTTATAATTATTTTTAGTGACCCCCCTGCTGCTGTAATGGCCTTTTTTTGAAACTTCTGCTATATACCCTTGTTGGTGAAAGGGCAGAAATGAAGCGGCTTCAGTTCCTGACTGAAGCCAGGCGGTTCCAAACGCTTTATCTTAAAAAACATTTTTAAGTTGATAAAGTTACTTCGAATCAACTTATTCAAAGTTCTGGATAGCTACCTCTCAGATCGTACATTCGCTGTACGAGGAAATTACGGCATCATGTCTCGAGACGGGAAAATACTAGCAGGGATTCCCCAAGGCAGCGTCTTGGGGCCCCTGCTCTACAACATTTACTCGTCAGATATGCCAATTCCCAAATTCATTATTGAGCATGAAACGCTGATTGACTCCTATGCATCCAATAAAAACCACGACACTCTTCTCTCCACATTTGCTGATGACACCATTTTTATTGCTACTGATAAAAACCCTCTAATAGCTATGAGAAAATCCGAAAACTATCTACATAAATTCTCAACCTGAACTAATAAATGGTGTTTTACAGTCAATGTGGGAAAAACAGTCCTCGTCCTCTTCTCTAGACGGATCGTGTCTCCTGTTGCCAGAGCCGCAACCGTCAAATACAACGATAAACCCATTAAAAACTAGTCGTCTTACCGATATTTAGGGGTTACCATCGATAGTAAGCTCTCTATTAAAAAGTATATTGCCAAACTCTGCTGCCAAGCCAAGGCTACACATAATCGCCTTAAATGGCTTGTCGGAGCAAACAGCTGTTTAAGAACACGCTGTAAGGTGACAATATTCAAGCAAATCTTAATTCCTATTTAGTCATACGCTATCCCCATTTGGGGAAGCCTTATTTCCAAAACGTTGCTCTTGAATGAGATTGATAATAGCATAGAAGCTGAAACGAAAAAAAATGAGATATTACCACCCATGAAGGTGCAAAAAACTGCTAATTCTTTACTTACTCACTTTCAGCCAGCTGACCTTGACAAGATCTCCATACAGCGGTTAAAGGGACTTGGCCCTCCCGCTTTCAGCCAGCCTGTACCAGGCCTGGCCAGCAGGCAAACAATATGGACCTACCATCCTAGCAATGCCTGCTCGAGCACTACATTGCGGTCGAAGGGATTTGGCCCTCCCGCTCCTAGTTATTTTCCTCCAAACGAGCCTGTAGATGGAACAGATGCTTCTCCTGTGCTGCGCACCAATTGCTAGCCCACTGTGCTGCCACTCCACAGGCAAACAAGCTCTTCTGACGGCCCAAAACCTCCATTACTGGGGCTGAAGGGCACGCATACATTGTTCTGGGGCCTCACATAGTCCAATCCGAGAAGAGAGACAGAAATAAGCCGATTAATGCCGAAATGTTTGCCTATGGCAAATAAAAAACAACACATGTTACTCTTTTCCTGCCAATAAGAGCGCTGCCTCAATGATTTTGCCAACTGCAATTACGCCATGAATCGATATGATTCGAACTGGTAGCCTGCGGGAAACAATTATACTAATCACTATTAATGAATAATATTTGTAAATACCATATTCTTTATAATTATTGCAGCTTGCAAATTGTTCTTGATCCTCTATTTGTTTTTATGGCGCTTGGTATAACCCAGTAAGCATTTATTTACTTGCATGTAAAAAATTTCCCATGTAAATTTCCCACAATTTTTTTTGGCCTACCAGTAACACCCAACAAACATTATGTCTTATATATTAATCATTCACACTATTATTAAGCCATTGTAAATTATTTCTAAGCTCGTTTTTATTGTAATTGTATATGCTTCCTGATAGGGGGCGAAAAACAATAAAAGATGGTTGAATTTTGATTGGCAAAACATCCAATAGCTTACATAAATAGCAACCATTGGTCTACATGAATTTTGGACGCCATTGCTGCAGCTTACGCACACGCACATTGTGTAAACAGTCATGCTGAATTTTGATTGGTTTACATCACTACCGGCGGCCATTGCTGCAAGCTCACACACACGCACATTGTGTGAACTGTGTATCGCTTTCTCTTTCAGTCACATGAACCAATGGTCGCCACCAGAAGCTGTGTACTGAATTCTGATTGGCCAACATCCAATAGCCTTCATAAATAGCAACCATTGGTCTACATGAATTTTGGACGCCATTGCTGCAGCTTACGCACAAGCACATTGTGTAAACAGTCATACTGAACTTGGAATAGTTTACATGAATATAGGCATCCATTGCTGCAAGCTTACAACAATGCACATTATGCCAACCGTCTATCGCTTTTTCTTTTAGCCACATGCACAGGCAGCCACCTCATTCCTCAATAATTAATACTTACCTTATGCATTTACTAAAATTCTAAAAATTACTTATACTTGTGCTAAAATTAATTCTAAAACGTTAACTTAATCTAAATTTGCCAAACTCTAAATTTTATTGCCTCATTATACATTCATTGTTAGTAATTAAGCTAGTTTATAAGTTATATTGTATTGTATATTGTCAATAATATGCTTGTTTGCCCTGATAACTTACCCTTGAATATAACCGTTACGATGCCTGATCTCAACATAGCTTATCTCACTAAATACCCCTCGCCTCTAATTCCAGAGCTGCTAAAAAACAGCCTAATTTCTACCCTATGCTACCTTTCCTTATGTCGCTACCTGTCTCTATGCCTACGCCTGCCAAAAAAGGCCCATTACTTAAGCTAACCATTACCAAGAATATTCAAAGCAAGAGAGCACAAAATCTGGCCATCTTGGCCAAGCCAGTGCCAAAAAAGGCCCATTACTTAAGCTAACCATTACCAAGAATACTCAAAGCAAGAGAGCACAAAATCTGGCCATCTTGGCCAAGCCAGTGCCAAATTTTGTGCCACTTATACTTGACGACCGCTATCAGCTGCAAAAGAGATGCACTTGGCCGATGATGACACGCATCGCATACCGCTTTCTCTTTCTAACGCTTTATGGCAATGGCCGCCGCAACTCGACTTATCGATACGCAATCGGTAATAAATCGAACTCACATTTTGTGCATTTTTGCGCAACGACTCAAGCCAATTCTGGCCATTTACACAATTATTTGGCCAATTTACAATGCCGATACAATAAAAGCCAAATGCTCTAAAATTTTTGGCATTATAAAACTAACTCCCCGCCACATTGGCTGGTAATTCTCTAGCGGAGAATTGACAGTTGATGCGGCAACTGGTTATATCTGTCTGGCTACTCCAGCAGAAGGCAGCCTTGCTCGCAACTGATGCGGCAACTGCTTAGCTAAAATACTAAATAATACCAGCTATAAACTCTAGACAAACCTTCATAGGGGAAATAACTCTATAAATATATGCTTCTTATGCTAAATAATTCCTACACACTATTGCAACCTAACCCAATACCCATCGTCTAATTCTACAAACCTTCATAGGGCAAATAACTCTATAAATATATGCTTCTTATGCTAAATAATTCCTACACACTATTGCAACCTAACCCAATACCCATTGTCTAATCCTAAAATTCTAACTATTTCTTATGCTAGTTTCTAAAGCCAAATATTCCGCCATTCTTTGATATCACATCGATGGCCCCCTCACTCATCTCTGTCGGTAAACAACTAGTGTTGTACAGACCCAAAATCTGGGTTTCCCTGCTTTTTCCCCAGTATGGAGTAAAACCAGTTTCTCATTTTCCCTACATTTCATCGCCACGATTTTTAGCGCCCTTAGCATTTAATCTCACGATACTATCGAACATCAATTAACTCAAGTTCTTTTATTCTCATTATTCAGGCTAAGAAAACAAATCAAAAAATTACTTATACTTACACTAAAAATAACTAAGTGCTAACTTATCTAAATACGCTAAAATCAAAATGTTAATCTAATTCTCTGTCTTATATTATTGTTATTAACTAAGCTAATTATAAGTTAATTATAAGGCCCCCCCCCTGCTGATGTAACGGCCCTCATTTAAAATTTCTGCTCTGCTGGACCAAGAGGGTGAAAGGGTAGAACAAATAAATTGGCCTCATTTTCTGACTTTGGCCAGGCGGATCAAACGCCTTATCTTAGAAAAACCCGAGCGGTAGCGCTATTAAATTCGATATTGCGCTACAAAATAAGCTCATGGGTCCAGAAGTTTGTATATGATTATATGAACGGAATTCCCGTTTATTGAATGTACTCTTAAGTGTTTTATGAAGCATAAAATAAATGCACAAAACTATATTGAGTTGTCCAAAATCGTTTTTGTGCCATTTGGACAGGATACATACTTTTTCTTATTTTAGACTAGAACTAGAAAGAAGCGGACTAGACCCAAATTCGATAAAAATTCTTTTAGCCATCTTGATTCAACGGCTTTATGCCCACGAAAAGCAATTTGCAAATTTAAAGGGCTTATAAGAAGCCATTTTGCAAGAATCGGGCAAGTTCGATATCCAAATGCTCCAAAACACGCTTATTTGAAAGTCTCTCCAATTCTTATTTTAGACTGGTCAACAAGCAGACTAGACCCAAATGCGATAAAAAAACTCTTTTAGCCATCTTGATTCAACGGCTTTATGCCCACGGAAAGCAATTTGCAAATTTAAAGGGCTTATAAGAAGCCATTTTGCAAGAATCGGGCAAGTTCGATATCCAAATGCTCCAAAATACGCTTATTTGAAAGTCTCTCCAATTCTTATTTTAGACTGGTCAACAAGCAGACTAGACCCAAATCCGATAAAAAATTCTTTAAGGCATCTTGATTCAACCGCTTTATGCCCACGGAAAGCAATTTGCTAACTTAAAGGGCTTATAAGAAGAAATTTTGCAACAATCGAGCAAATTGGATATCCAAATGCTCCAAAACACGCTTAATTAAATTGCAGCTCGTATATTGGAATTGATAAAAAACAGAGGAGAGGGCTATTCAATAGTTTAAAGTTGTTTCAGTTGGTTTTTATTCTTCATTTTAAAATTAGGACACAAATTAACAATTTGGCCCATTTACTCATTTCGTTTGAATATACTTTGTTTGATTTTTTTCTAATTTTGACGCAAGCTTTTTTCCATTTTAATGGGCTGCAATATATATAAATTTAAGAAGTTTAAAGATAAATTTATTTTATTTTAATATCTCAATCGGTTTAGTTGGTATACATAGCAATGTAGTGTCCCACTTACCAAATTCGCTCTCCTTATATTAGAGCAAAGCCTTGATAGACTTATATTTTAATTGGACAATTTTAAAAAACGTGGTACGTTAGTTTTAAACGTCATGCAAATTTTGCTATAAAATCCAGTAGCTTTTTGGCAAAAAGTTTTAAAAAACCATTATATATTGAAACAATCTGTTCAAGTTGACACTATATAAAAAACCAAACTACATTCATGTATAAAACAGCAAAAAATAATTAGTATACATTAGTATACATTATCGCAAAATCTTGATAGCCTGATAAATGTTGTTGATAAATGTATTTCTTGTTTACAAAATTTTATAAATGCAGTACAATAATTTATTATACAATCCATATTTATTCCAACGCAAATACTTACGCAGTCCATTTTAGATAATTATGCATTAAATTACAAAAAATATGATGTATTGTAATCTTGTTTAGCGTACATTGATACAATATTTTAGAGCACACGCTTGAGATACCATTTGGTTTTAAAACTTAAATCTAAGTCATTGTTCTATAGCTACGGCTTTGTAGCGCGACGTTTACCTTTTGTTTTTAATTCAGTTACATGCTTGCGCAAGTTTGTCATATAATCAATCATCGAAGACGTTAGAGCCTATTAACACAATAAAAAAAAACAATTAGTTGAGAATTAATATTAGGCACCAAACTTTTGACTCACGGCATCCAACACATAGCGAGGAATATAGCCCTTTAGGTCCAGACAAAGCACCCATTCCAATATACAACTATCTGATTTTCCAATTATTTCTCGAAAGGCAAAGCCTGAAACAATATTCTCCCCTCTAGAAGAAATTCCAATTTAATTATAAAATCAGCTGTGTAAATTTCGACAAACTCTTTACATTACCTTGTGTATTTTGATGTTGGTGGCTCAGAAGCATACTGAACACTAATTGCAGCGCTAACCCATACTTTGTCTTTCGTTTTTCCAACACCGTCGGGCAGTGTAGTGTCCGTCTTTATCTCTGTATCTTTAGCGTCTTCAAATTCATCAAATGGTGGTGGCTCGACGTCAAACGTTAAGGCTGTTCCTAAACTCTTTGCTCCAAGGCTTTTGCTTAGTGTGTCGTATTGTGCAGCTGCATTTGATGATGATTGTCCGCTGGTAAACTTTGCTCGACAGCTGCCTACGCTGCCCTGGACAGGTGTGTCTTGCGATTCACCATCAGATACGGTGCTGACACTGCCTTCACAAGAACGATTAAGGAAGCTATCATGATCGAATTCATCATCTTCGCTACTCAGTTTAGAAATTTCGTCGTCATCGCAAATTTTGCCATTGTAAAACATACGCCATGCACGTAAATTCACAAAGTCTCTGCTTTTCACCATGCCGCCTCCACCTCCAATAGAGACTTGATAGGTAATGTCCGTGTACGAGTTTATTTTCTAATAAAAAAAAATTAAAATATCCAGATAGTAAAGGGGCATGAATATACCAGTAAATGGCATACAAACTTACGCGTACTATTCGACTCTCTAATAGAGCAGGATTCCATTTGGGGCAATCTTCAATTCGATAAAAAAGATCTTCCATTAGTTCCTTTGCCGGATATTTAATACGAGCCTTAAAATGAAATTTAGTACTTTCAATTTTAAACGAACATGACTGTTATTACTAAGTACATACTGTTAATTTATAAACTTTGCCAATTTTTTCACGTTGAGTGCTGTGTATAGTGTCTCCCTTATGAGTAACCTTTTCCACCTTCCAATTGCCGCCTTCGATAAGCTCGAATGCCTTGCGTAGGCAATCTAAACCCATTTGCTGATACTCGAAGTCCTAAAAGACATTTGATAAAATAAAAACGTATATTCTAAAGATATGTCAGCAAAAGCTAGTGCTTCTAGAAAATACCCCTAACATGAAAAAATTTAAAATAATTCTTGGTTTGTTCATTGCATTGCCTTTTATAGATATCATCAGACGACAATGGAAAAATGTTTTATGCAAAACATTTTTTTAAATGCGCATATATGTATAAATAAAAACGCTAAGCTAACCTGCTCTTCTTCGTCGTCATCAGATTGGTGGGCCGTATCCAATGGTGAATAAAACATACTTGATGGTGGCGGATGCTCATTCACACTCAAGATGGCTGGCTGTGTTAAAAAAGAACGATTGCTGGTGTTGGTGTTAAGTGCTGCTTAGAAAATACACAGTAATGATATGAAAGTAACTTTAAGAGTAAAATTTTTAAATGCAGTGCATACTTACTCCTAAAATAGTGGCGGGCATGACGCTCTTGGGGTATGACCCTACAATCCAAGAACCAGGCTTCCCCCCAGGCAAGAATAAATGAAGTTATAACGAGGATCACATCGAATACTTGTTGTTTAGAATGCACCCACTAAAGGATAAATAAATATGTAGTATAAACATGACAATATCAATAGAATAATATTTCTTACATCAAAAACAAACACTTTTGCTATAAGAAAGAGGCACGATCCGCTCGTTGACAGCTGCGGCAAAAGAAATTATAGCAAGTATATAGTATAGTGTATATTATAGTAGAAATAAAATTTTTTGGGAAGATAACTCACTGCTATAATGGACCAATGATTAATATACAACATGGCGTAAAAAAATATTAATACAATAAATCGACAAAGAGCTGTAGCAACGACATCAAAAAGCGATGTGTAGATAGTATACTGCATGACCTGCTTGTGGAATGCCTGGAATATATTGTCGCCATCAATCTGTAAGATAACGATGCAAAAATCCCTTATTTGTTATCCACTTGAAATTTCATTTGTGGTGCTAAAACCTTACCACTATACAAATTAACCAAAGCAAAGATACAAACACCAGGTCAAATGTAACAAATAAACAAAAGAACCGTCGCACCACTGACATGCGTCCATCTTGCATATAACCAGCAAGAAAGTCTTCCGTAATTAAATTAATGGAATGTGGTCGCGCTATAAAAGAAATTAAAGTTGTTCAAATTTTTTACATTTCAGCAGGCGAAATTTACAATTTACTTACACATATCATGAAACGCAATAGCAGAACTGTTTCGTGCATTCGACAAGATTAGATGAGCAGCGCTGCGAACTTCATCCGAGTCATTGTGGGCCATGACGCTCATTTTGTGTGCATTTTTCGCTTTAACTGCAACCGGACTTTTATTAATAATATTAATTTAACATTATTTTTTATATATATTATTTATTTATGTTAAAATTTTATGTCTCGGAGGGCCCCGCTATTGCTGGATATTGCATTTCAAAAGTTCGAAAGGCAAAATTGGAGTACTAGGTTTCTTTGTTTTGACTGGTACAAAGCATTTTGCCACTTTGGATGGTTGATAGACACCCCCGATTGTAATGTGCTAATTGTCCACTTATTACTTAAAAACCCCATATAAACACACAGGGTCTATATTCATGTATTACGATCTTTCAGAAATTTTATTTACATTTTATTTTATTTGCGAATATTTTGGTTAAAATGAATCAGCTGGCCTTAGTGACGGCAACAACATTGAAGTTGAATAAAAATACCGATATTATTTAAGTATCGATAAGCACTGTAGTGAATTAACGTTTTGATTGTTTGAGGAATTGAATTATTTTGTAAAATGTAAACGATATTTAACTTTATAATTTAAGATATTGGCAAAATCTGTATTTCGCAAATCCGAAATAACTTAATCGTGTGGTAAATATATCCTCATAGTTATTCTTTTTACCTGTAGTTAACTTTCAGGTGAGTTTTATATTCGCCGTAGTGTCATCAGCTGTCAATGCAAGGCTAAAAAAAAATTAATTTCTGCAGTGTCACATTCTTGCAACCGAGTTAAACAAAAAAACAATACAATAATTTAAGTAAAGAAAATGCACAAACCAAAACAGGAAGAGCATTCACAAACTGGCCAGAGCAATTCTCTGCAAGCCAATCCGTCAGGGCAGCCCCATGACGGACCCGGCTCCGAAAGGTGTGAGAGCGGCAAGAGCCATAGGGGCATTGTTATTGTTTTGGACACACGGTGTATAAGAATCAATAAATGGCGCGTCCGTGAGGGTCAACATGTTTCGCCCGCGCAGATTTTATTTCTTTATCAAGAAGTTAACGATGGTGAAATCTGCGAAAAGAACCAAAAAAAGGCAGGTGGTATACAAAAATATAAATCAAATCGTGCTGGAGTGGTCCGTAAGCGGCTACGTAAAGAAGGGGATCTTGTGCTCAAGGGGGATACTCTGCTGGAATTGACAGAATGTATACACACGACCGTTATCAAGGACATGTGCGCGGACTGTGGAGCTGATCTACGACAAAATGAAAATGTAAGTGCCCGAGAAGTTATAAAATATTTGATGTCTATCTTTTTCTGTCAATCGCTGCAGGGTCAGACATCAGAAGCTTCGGTGCCTATTGTTCACACAATGCCCGATTTAAAGGTTACTCAAAAATTGGCACAAAAGCTTGGTCATGATGATACAAGACGTCTGCTAGCTGATCGCAAACTCGTTTTGCTTGTTGATCTTGACCAGACCGTCATACATACTACAAACGATGTCGTACCGGATAATATTAAAGGAATCTATCATTTTCAACTTTATGGCCCACAATCACCGTGGTATCACACACGCCTACGCCCAGGCACGGCAGATTTTTTAGATCGCATGTCCCATTTGTATGAGCTACACATTTGCACATTTGGTGCTCGAAACTATGCACATATGATCGCTCAACTTCTTGATCCAGAGGGAAAGTTTTTTTCCCACAGAATTCTGTCTCGGGATGAGTGTTTTAATGCCACAAGCAAAACAGATAACTTAAAGTAAATTATTTTAAGATGGCGGTTAAAATTTTCAAGTAACTTAAACTTAACTTTTTGTAGGGCCCTTTTTCCAAATGGTGATTCGATGGTTTGCATTATTGATGATCGTGAAGACGTGTGGAATATGGCCTCCAATTTAATCCAAGTGAAGCCTTATCACTTTTTTCAGCATACAGGAGACATAAATGCACCACCTGGCTTGTCCAAACATGAACTCGATGGCGAGGGAGTCGACTTCAAAGGTGGGAAGAATTAAAAAATATGAGATGGCTGTTGGTTGGTTTTTTATAAATTTGCCTCTACAGAAATCGACAAGATCCCAGAAAAGAAGGAAGAGCAGGATACGAATAAAGAAAATGACGACAAACCTGCTGATAGTACTGTATCCAGCACAAGCAAAGGTAATGAGGCAGAGAACGAAGACGAATCAGTGGATGTATTTGAGTTGGATAAACAGAGTGATACCAAGGATTGCACAAATATTTGTAAAAAATTGAACGGTCAACTTGAAAACACAGACAATGAATTTAATGAAGAAAAAGCTAAGCAAACTTTGACTAGCGATATTGAAGACATTGTTGTCATTGACGATAAGGAGGAAATGGCTGCGATATCAATAAATGTTAAAAGACCAGTTGAATCTGAAACTGTGGATTCTTCCTGTAGCAGCTCGACTACCAACATCGATGGACAGAAACATCAAATTGAAATTGAGGATCCAGATGACTATTTACTTTATCTGGAGGTCATTTTGCGAAATATTCATAAGCGATTTTACGCAATCTATGATGAGACCAGAGAAATACCTGATTTGAAAATCATTGTGCCGAAAATACGTTGCGAAGTGCTGCGCGGTCAAAATCTGGTCTTTTCCGGTTTGGTACCAACACAGATGCAACTAGAACAATCGCGGGCGTATTTCATAGCCAAAAGTCTAGGAGCCGAAGTACAATCTAATATTGGGAAGGATATAACACACTTAGTAGCTGTCAATGCTGGCACATACAAAGTAAATGCGGCCAAAAGAGATGAACACATTAAAGTTGTCAATGCCAACTGGTTATGGGCTTGTGCCGAACGCTGGGAGCATGTGGAGGAAAAACTCTTTCCCCTAGATCGCAAAGTACGCAATAAAGGCCGCCAACCTCCTGCCCATTGTCATAGTCCCGAGCATGTAGTTAACTATAGCGAACGATCGGAAATCTCGCCATCCAGCAGCAAACAGCAAGAAGAGCAGGGTGTGAATTTTCGTGAAACTCTCAACCCTTTGCTTGTATTCACTAATGCAGACATTGAGAGTATGAATAAGGAATTTGAAACCTTCTTCGAGTCTGACTCTTCTAGTGACGAGGGACCTGTAAACTTTGGTAAGATTTAAATATAAACGCGGAACTTTTAACAAAAGTGTATATTTATTGCTTTTTACCAAAATAGAAAATCCTCCAATGGACAAAAAGCTGCTTAAGCGAAAACGGGAAGACGACAACTCTAATCGAGCGCACGATTTTTTTACGCGCATCACCGATGATGTTATAATAGGAACAACAAGCAGTAACTTGACAACAGAGTTGGACAAGAGTTCTAACGACGACGACGATGACAACGCCAATGAAGATGATGACGATGACATGCCTAGCGCAAAGTTTCGTCGGGGTAAATTAATGAATCTTTTTGTCGTTTATTTTTCATACAACTCTTTTCTTGTTAAGCAGGTGAGAAGTTACCTTCTGATTTAGAAATGGGATCCGACTCAAACAGTGAAAACAATCAGGAAGACGAGGACGATGGCGAATGGAATATGATGGGCGCCGCTCTCGAACGTGAATTCCTTGGCTTAGAGGATTAGGATTATCATCTTTGACTTGGTCATCTAAAATTCAAAAAGGTTAACAAAATGAAGCCCTAAATTATGACCTATTTGAAGTTCCATTAAAAAGAAGGAACAGTGGTTGCGCAATCTACGTTTAAAATGTCAAAGAGCAGGTATAACATAAAATGCCTAAGAACTACAGTGTATGTACTAGTGTTTAGTTTGTAGTCTTAGTGTAATATTTAAGATCAATCGCACACATTTTTCCTTTTCAATTTATTTTCTACGATGTAAATTTAAGCAAAATGTACATGTCCTACAAGAATAAATTCCGTTAAAATTGTCTCCTTAGTATTTTCAAGGAATATTTAAACGTTATCGTCGGCACAATAGTTTATTCGTTTTTACAAATTAACAAAAACATTATATGTTTTTTTTTGTTTGCATTAACCTATATCGTCTTCAGTTTCATTTTCCCGCTCGCTCGTTTGTATTTGACCATTTCATATTATTTTTTTTAATTTTGTATTTATTTAAACGGAATCGGGCTATTAATTTTGATTGCTTTACACTTTATCTAGTTTGGAAACTTGTATTATCATTGTGCACTCTAAGATTCATGGAGCTGTTTTGAAATCACATCAAAAAAGTTTTGCTTGCCTAACTATATGCCCAGTTATGAAATTAGGCAATCTTCACATCTGAGTTCAAATTATACAACACACGGAGGAGCAGGAGAATAAATATACACATGCATTACAAAATACAGATGGTTAAAGCTTTTTCATTTTGTTCATCACTGCAATTGCCATCAACTCGCTTGCGATTTATGTTTTACTCGTGTTGTACATTGGAAAAGGATCCACCTGCGTTCAAGCTGGGAAAATTCTTGGAGAGCTCGTGAACTTTCTGATGACTTTCTAAGTCCTTGGGTAAGACAATTTGTTTACATACTCCACAGACTTCAAGGCACGTGAGTAATTTTCGTTGGGATACCGATAGAGAGTTTAACTGTTGCTTATGGACAAGATAAAGCTCCTGGAAGTGAAAAAGTAAATTCAAGACTTAGAAATGGAAGTTTTGGAAATTATTGGTATACAGTTTCCATACCTGTTGCTTGCTTATATCGGGAAGCATAACCAAAAGTTCCGGAAAAAGATTGGAGAAGGAATCTAATAAAGCACTTTGACAGTGCTCATAATAAGCCTGGGCTGTACAAGAGCCGTCACGGAATTTTAGCGACAGCAATCGAAAATTTTCCAAGTTCTCAGGCGTTTTAAGTATCTTCATAATTTGCGTCACTAATTTCTGCAAAAAGTTTATTTTTATTAGATGGAAAATAATTGAAGACGATACATACCTGATTTCTGGAATCGGATTCAGGGGGATCGCTGTATGTATAGGGACTGGGCACAATGCTATAACTCTCGCCTAAGGAACTGGTGAATGTCAAATCGTTTTGCAACTTAGCCACTGAATTAACCATTACATTGGATAGAAAACCAGGCGGTGGCTTTAGTGCTGAAGCTGACGCTCCGAGACCAGGCGGAGTACGAATAGTCGAGTGTCCATTGGCATTAATTAAATTTGGAGTTTCGTTGGACGGGTTTTGTTCGTTGTTATTTTTCTCCTTTTGTTTTGGCTTGGTAATAATCTCCTCATTATTGTTAGTGCTCTTTTTCTTCTCTTTTGTTTTCTTTTCCTTAGTGTTCTTGGCTGGCTGTTGGATTTGATAGTTATTGTTGTTTATCTTACCGGTTGAAGTAGGCAGCACCGGAGCAGGCGCAACTTTGGCCTTTCGATTTTCCAACTCCCTTTGTCTCTTCTCATTATTCGGCTTGGCCCAATTGTTTTGTGACGATTTGAGAACGGTAACCAGAGGAACAGCTTTGCTTGAGCTGGTGGGACCAAGAGTAGGAAACTCGGCTGCCGTTAACTTGGGCGCGCTTTTTTTCATGGCCTCCTGTCGCGCCTTGGCTTCGGACTCCTCCTTTTGAACCATTTGTATTTTTTGGTACGTGCTAGGATTGGCAACCGACACATAATCATCGACGAGAGTTCTATGTTTCGCCGAAACGTTTGTTGTAAAAGGTGACGAACCACTGGGCAACATATCCTCCTCCAGATTACGAGCTGTGGTAACCTTTTTCTTGCTCTTACTTCCAGCTGGGAGCGCAGGAAAATCCATTTCTGTGGCAGCACCCGTTTTTTTGGCGGCTGGTCGATTTGAAACATGTAATAACATACCATTCGTATTACCACCACTACCTTGTGTAGAACTGTTTGCATTGGACTTTTTAAATACAGCCGCTACAGGCTTTTGTTGAAAATGTTCTCCCCTGACGGCGGAAACTGTATTAGTTGCGCCACCGAGAGCCGGAAAATTCTCTTTAGTTCGGGCTAATCCCGAAGTGCCGCTTAGATTACGCATAGAAGGTGGCGGCGGCCTTACCAACGAAACGTTCGGTGCAGCTGTAACTCCACCCAAAGTTGGAAATTCTTCCTCGTTGCCTGCATCAATGTTAACTGGCCCATGATATGTACTTGTCGAGGGCAAATCGTCGAACTGCTCATCGTTGCTAAAATATTTAACAATTCATATCAAATAAATTATTTTTTGAATTATATATCCTTTTAACTCACCGCGATCTCATGTTGGCTATGCCTTGTTCCATGGGTCCACTACGACCTCGTCGACCCAATGTAATTTCCAGCTGCAAAGTACGCGTTTGTTTGGCTTGCATTTTGTTTAATGACTTGCCGTGGACATTTGCCACATGCGCTTTGTACTCGATTTCATTGCGAAACGCTCCAACAAACTGCTCCGTGGCGCATTTGCCCTCTTCGCAGAGAAAGTGCTCGCTCCGGAAGTGATCAGCCAGGTCAGAATATTTGTTATAAAACTCGTTGCATCCATCGGCATCACAAAAGTGGCAAAAATAGTGCTCCCGTCTAAGATGCCGGAACAATTCGTCTCTGTCTACGTAGCGGCTTTTACAGTACTCACACATTGGATGGCCTCGATGTGACCTGTTATCTGCGTCTCCTTTGGTGTTATGAATATGTAGTTCGCTTTGGGTGTAGCAACGACGCTCGAATGTAAATATTTTTAACGTCTCAACGCATAAATCGCAATAGTACAAATTGTGTTCATTGCGTACATGATTACGGAGCCCCGAGAATGTCCTGTATGGTGGCACCGCACACTTTTGACACGGGTGATCAAGTAGCTGAAAAAATTTTTGCTGGATCTCGGCACTACAAAATCCGATGCGATACTTTTTGCTATAAAAATCGGATCGGTTTGCTGCTTCTAGTTCGCGATAAGGAAGCTTTTCCAATGTAAATAAAACCTGTGGTAAAATAGTAATGGTTAACGTATGACGGCTCACAGGAAACTTGATGATTTGACTAACCTTCGCCAAAACATGACGGCAAATTGGGCATTCGTTTTGCTGGCACAACACCCGCATACGAGTTGAGCATTCATAGCAAACCGGATGATCACAATCTCCTATGGAGTATATGTCTACAGTTTTAAAACAGACTACACAGGCATTATCATCAGGGCCTTCGGAACTTGCTGCAGTGGGAGTAGTGCCAATGCCGCCTGCTTCCCTGGAGGGTCTTGTTCCCAGCCGTTGTCGGTGATACTGTTGCTTGACCAGGGCCGAGGCTGGGGCTTTTGGTTTCGCGTTCATTTTTCCAAACGAAAGGAGCGTGAAAACGAAGCAAATCTGTTACCGTGGTTGCTGATGACTTGTTATTGGGATTGGCCTTTGTATTTTCAAGGTGTTTTCAATGCTGGCTGCCTTGGAATTTCTGTTATTTGGCTAATATAGGCCTAAAATATTTTATCTTTTTTTAACACGAGGCAAACTAGAGCTGGGAGTTCACTCGATAAAAGCGATGTATTTGCAAAGAATCGATTCTTTCCGATAGATTAAAAATATATCGAAAATTCTCGATTGTTCACAAAAGTATCGCGTTTATCGAGTGGAGACCTATTGTTTTTATTTTCAAATAGCGGGTGGGTTTCGCCATTGTCAAATCATGAGTCAACTACAAAAGTGAGTAAATACGGGAAATAAAAGGATTGAAAGGATTGAGGATTGATATTAGAAAAACGAGATTGTGAGTTAATATGTTGAGTGGGAGTTGAATATCAAATAATAGTAACCCCGATATAAATATATGAAACAAGCAGCTATTTTAAGCGTTCTTAATTTCGCCTAATTGTAAGCGGTTGTGTAATTCTGGTTTATTAAATTGAAGGAATATTTTTTAACAGAATAATTTAACTTAAAACTATTGAATGTTAAAAAAAATAAAAGTATACATTTTTGACATGACATCTTTTAAAACTTTTTAAATACATTTTTCTATCATTTCTCGTTCTTAGCATCGCCGAAAATCTGCAGGTACCAAAAGGTACTTATTTTAATGTAAATATCTTATAAACCTTTAAATAATTCTCTTTTCTTGCTTTTTATTTATTTTTAAGTTGAATGAAATAAAAAATTGATGATTTTGATAATTTCATTTGTAAAATAACACTAAATAACAAATTGAAAATTTTTCTTACCTTACCTTACTTGCCGTATATTTTGAATTTTTGAATTTATAAAATTCGAATCTATATGTTGGAAATAAAGTTATTAATTTATTATCAATTAAAGTAAATATTTCTGTTCTGGTGGACTTGTGGATCTATAAAAATCAATCAAACCTACACTAAAAAATGAAGTAAAAACTTTGAACAAAAAATTACTTACAAAAATAGAAAAACCATAATTCTATATTTTAATGTAGTTTTTGTGAATCTGGTTAAAATTATAAATTATAAGTGCACTTGCATTTGTTTTGGGGAGTTTTCAAAATATTCAATTGATTTTCGAATTTAACGGTTTAAATTGGTATAAATGAACGAAATTTGCTAATTATTCTAGGTCTTGTTAAATTCAAGCTTTCCCATTTTGCTAATATGCTATAATTTTATATTTTCGAAAGCAAAACTAGATTTAAGTTTTTTTTTTCAATTTTATAATTTTCATTATTTTATGCTAAAACAGGAGATACACATTTTATTTTTCATATAGTTATAGTTACTTAATCTTGTACTATGCCGAATGGATAAAACTACTATTTATTGATATTCAAGTTCAAGCTTTATTTCTTATCACCAGACAACTTTGAATTGTAAGCAAGCTAGTTTCCTCTTCCTGAAATAGATTTCATTCGCGTTTTCATTGTGAAAGTGTCATAATCTTTTGGGATATGGCTAATTATTTAAATATATTTTTTATTCTATTAATCATCCCATGGACATATGAGGCTCTAGCGAAAGTGAAACCCAGCAAGATGCCTCTGAAGGATGCCAAAAATAAAACTGATTTAAACATGGGAAATACTACACATTTTGTAAATGGAACAACTACACCTCTGCCACCTGCTGAGAAGTTAACAGAGGTGCATATAGATCAACACAAGACTATACGTATCACCAAGGAGGATTTAAATGATCTTCTAGATTTGTACATGGGTAAAATAGTACAAAATGCCGTGACCATTAAAGATCAAGAAAATGAAATAAATCAACTTCAAAGCAAGGATCAAGGCGAAAACGAAATTTTAAAAAGGTTTCAGAATTTAACGGAAGTGTGCCAAAATCAAACTGTGATATTTGAAAAAAATTTAAAAAATAAGAATGTAAAAATCGAATCACTCGAATTGAAATTAAAAATCTATGAAGCGAGATTGCGTCGAAAACAACATGCACTCAGTGAACTAAGAAAACACAATGAATCCCATATGCTTTTAATAGAGCATTTAAAATTAAAACTTATACATTTGGAACGAAAATTTCGAGAGAAAAAAGATGATTTATTGGCCGATTGGGAATCAGCAACGACCACATGTATACCCTACGGCAAAACTTCGGGTATACATTTGATACAGCTCCCAAATTATTTGCCCTTTCTGGTGCACTGTGAAGGCCTTACCCCGGCTGGCCCTGGCTGGACGGTTATACAAAGGCGTTTCGATGGTTCGATTGATTTCTATCGCAATTGGAAACAATATGCCAAAGGATTTGGTAAACTAAATCGAGAATTCTTTTTGGGCTTGGAGAAATTGCATTGGTTAACCAATTCGCAACCCCATGAATTATATATAATAATCAAGAGATTCAATGGCGACTGGAGCTATGCACATTATGATAATTTTCTAATTGGCAACGAGACAGAGGGATTTGAGCTACAACTACTGGGTCATTACGAAGGCAATGCCAGTGATGCCCTGAGAACGCATGATAAAATGAAGTTCTCTACATTTGATCGAGATAATGATGAATTTATCCATATGAATTGTGCGGTTCATCATCATGGCGCTTGGTGGTACGATTTTTGCTCCAGAAGGTATAATTATCTTTGTATAATTTGTAGATTTGCTAGATTTTATTCATAAAATGATTTGTTGTTTTTTCAGTAATCTTAATGGCAAATATTTTAAAGAGGAAGTGGATAGTGCCCAAAGTATCTATTGGGAACCATGGTACAGTTTTAAGTCCTTAAAATCTGTACAAATGCAAATACGACCCAAAAGTCTAAAGGAATTGGAGATTAAATAACTTAAAAACTATAAACCAAAACAAGTAAAACAAGCAAACAAAAAAAAAACCATTTAAACATGTTATGCCTTTGTTTTTTTTTAATGTAATTGCTTTGTCACAGTTCATTACATTTTTTGTATATATAATATATAGCTAGTATATACATATGTATGAATGTATGTAGATTTGTTACCCCAGACGCAAATCATTAGGGCAATTAATTAAAAAACTTTCAGTTGTTTATGAAAAAATTAATGAATTCTAGGTGCAAGTGGAGGAGTATAAGGAGAAAAAGAAGAAAGGTGGGGTAGACAGTAGGCAAACTTGTCACTTGCACTTTCGTGGGGTGGCTGCAGACGGAAAGAGAGTGAGTCATTAATGTAGGTGCCCGTCAAGTGGAGTCAATAAAACGTATGTACATATTGATAAATTAGTCGAATGACAACGGCGCCGTCATAAAATATAAATAAATGGCCGGACAATTTGTAAGACCGGAATAATCTGAGTGATATATATTCGATGTTTGATCAGGCCTGTTTGTGTGTATGTGTGTTGAATCGGTTTGAACCGGTTAAACAAAAATGTTTCTCACAAATGAATTGACAATTATTTATAACAAGTTGCTAACTAATATATATTTCTTAATTTTGATCATCTGGCTAAAGTTATTTAATAATTTGGAAAACTGTTCAAGTGTTTAGATTTTAAACATGCTTTAATTAATCTTATCAGGTTTTACAGGTAAATAGGTAGGTATTTGTATATAGGTACTTTGTGTTTGGTTTCAATTCATTGCTCTTTGTGCTAATCATCAGTTGATTAGCTTCTCTAGATTACATTTACAATACACTTAAAATGAAAGTTAAAAGCTTAAATAATAAATAAATAGATTACTTAAATGTTGTCTTAGTATGGTATGATAAGAAGGTTCCAGCACTTGTGGGAGTAACATCTCACAATTGCCTGGTAAACGGGCCATGGTAAAATCAAATATAATCTCAAGTGCTCTTGTCCTCTTCATCTTCCTCCTCCTCCTCCTCATGGGCATGGGCACGTTTTTTATGCCACCGTAGACTGGCAAACTGAGCAAATCGTTTGCCACATTCATTGCATTTGTATTTCTTTACAGCCAAATGGAGTTCGGTGTGTTTCTTTAAATTACCATATGTGGTAAAGGTTTTACCACAAACAGTGCACAAATGTTTACGGATGGCCCAATGGGAATTCATGTGATCGGTGAAACGATTCTTCTCATAAAACCCCTTCGGACAGATGGGACAATGAAAGGTACTCTGATTGAGATGTCTGCGTCGATGTATATCAAAGAAAGACCAAGTTTTAAAAGATTTGCCACACAAATCGCAAATGTATGGACGTTCCCCTGTATGACTACGCATATGAATGGCCACCTCAGTGGATGTTGCAAATCTTTTATCACATCTTTCGCAGGCATATGGGAAATCTCGACGATGTCTGCGTATATGTACAGTTAGATTGCAAGGCATTTGAAAGCCCTTGCCACATAGGGTACAAATAAATGGCTGCGTATTATCATGACCCGAACGATGAACCTTAAATTGATCACAGGTCTTAATCAGCTCCAAACAAACATCACAACGAAATGGTCCTAGATTCTGTTCCAAAAACTGTGATAATTTGGCATGCAATAGGGAAATACTACTACAAGCATTTGGTGGTTGCGTTAAGATTTTTCTCTTCTGTGCCGAAAATTGTTTACGCATTTCAAACAGAGTCTTTTCCAATTGCTCGGCCGTATAGCAGTTCGGCACATTTAATGTTGTATTCAATTCATCCAACATTTGTCCCAAAGCCTGACTGCGATAGGCATTTGATCGAAAATCTGGATGATCAACATCCCACAGGGCTGGATAATTTCTGTAAATATCTGCAAATTGTAATTGATCTTCGGCTGTGGCAAATTCTATGGCATTGGCATTAAAAAATTTAGTTCTTTGGTTTGTTTCAACTACTCCAACTTTCTGCAAAACAAAATTAGATGACATTAGTATTTCCTTTGAGATGGTAGATATTCATTTTTAGTTACTTTGCTTATTTTATTGAAGATTTGCTCTTGCAGGATATGGTGTAGAAATTCCATTTCATCAAAGCACCAGAGTTTTGGTAAATATAAACCTTTATGTTTTATAACCATACGTAATTCTTTGCGATAGCGTGTCCTTAGCTTTTGTATTTCCTTATAACATTCGTCACCACTCATCTCATAATTAAGATCTTCATGCAATTGTGACGAAATCTCACAATATAATTCCTGTTTACAGCAGCTGGCATAATCATAATGCTGAGGATTCCACAAGCATTCTTGACGCTTAAAAGCATCGAGTATATAGCTTAATACCTCACGAAATGTAGAGGATTTTGTTAAGGATTCTGTATCAGTCTCGCAGGCATTTTCACTTTCGACAATGTCAATTAAGTTCTGCAAAAAAAAACCAAACCATTCAATTTCATTGCCTTTTTCTTGCTTTTATTTCAAATCTCTCACCTTAGCTTCCTTTTCGGCTCGTTTGTTCTCGATAATAGTTCTTAAAAAATGCATTTGACCAAAATACCATAATCTGGATTTATATTTGCCACCCAATGAATTTAATTTACTTAATTCACGTCTATAGCGTCCACGTAGTTCTTTGAGCACGGCAAATATTTCTGTTCCGGTCAATTGGAGATTGAATGCATTCTCCAATGGTGCAGCCAATTCACTATAAACACTACGTTTGGCATTATATTTATAGTCCGGATGCTTGGGATTCCACAATTTCTCTAAGCGTTCATAAGCCACCAGAAGACAGCTAACAAATTCACGATTTCTTTCTAAGTCACGTCTCGAGCTCTAAAAAAGAGGACACATTCATTAAATAAGAGTTCCTTCTTTTGGGTTTTTGGAAATATTTTCTTACCGATTTTAGGTTCCTGGTGGGCGTATTTGTTTGATTTGTTGTGGGTGGTGTAGCTGGCGGTGTTAGTTGCAATACATTCTCAACTGAATGCTGTGCATTCTGTTGCTTCTCGTGCTCCAATTGTTGTTGCTCCTCTTGTTGCTGTTGTTTTCGTTGCATGGCCTACAAGTGAATAGAAATTTTTCATTATTCTCTTTCGTGTCCTCTGTAAGCAAAAGGTCTTATGATCATTCTGCACCAGTCAAGTGTTTATCGCTTGCACAAAAACAGACAAAAACAATACAGTACAGTAATTCGGGGTCAAAATTGGTTACACTTTGCAAAATAACAATTTTTTATTCAACTTATCTTGTGCCTTACTTTATTTAAATAATAAGTTTTGTCGTATTTGAAATTGGCGTCAAAGCAATTGTGTTATTAACTCGATTTCTTCCTAATTCTTCTTTAATCAATCACCTCAACAATTTGAAAATTTCATTTTACGATTCCATAAAAGCTTACAAATATTGATTAGTTAAGGGGGCATAGTTCAAATTTAGAATGTTATGCTTCTTTGACAACATTTTTATTTAAACAAACTGTTTGAACATAATGTTTTGTTATTTGCTAGTCTTCACACTAGCATAACTTCTTATGAAATTAAGAGAATTTTTGAAGCGATATTAGCTTATCTCATGTAGTCCCTAAATAAGTATCAGAAGAATTGTTCATCTATTGGGACATATAATTGTTATAAATAGTTCCAAAATTTCCCAATTTATATGCGACTGATTACTGAGCCGATAATACATTAAATAATAATATTTATGATTATCTAGACACATCGTAGATAACAGAATACATTTATCAATATATATTTTTATACACACTTTAAAATTCATGTAGTTAATTATATTATTACTCAAATTGTTAATAAAATATATATATAATTTTTTTGAAAAGTGCATGAGAGTGGAGAGAAAAAAAAAGGGAAAGTCCCCTCAGCACCCGCAGGCAGACGCGTCACTGTTCACAGAGAGCCGAATACGTATGGAAGCGGCTATTGGCCTTTTGTTCGTCATCACATTGTTCCTTATCGCAAAGTTGCATATGGGGCGACTATATAGAGGGCATATATGTACATATATTCCAGTATGTATGTCAATTTATACACACAAACATACATTCATCTGTATATATCTATTGCTTTTGATTGTTTTGGTTTGCATTACAGGCGGTTGTAGAAAACACTCTGCTACTTATTGAGTATGGGTGTCGTATTCATTTCTGTTTGAATAAAAAACCAGAGGGCCGGGGCTAACTTCGACCGCGTCAAAGTTTGTATACCCTTGCAATTTTTTTGGAAACTCTTTCCTTACCTATAGCCATTAAAGTGGAAAAACGTTTTATCTAAAAAAGCTGTTTCCGAAAGAACGGCCTACAATCTTAGCATAGCAAATAACGACGATATTGATCAAAGTCACTGTTTTCCACCGATCGTTCCTATGGGAGCTATATGATATAGTTACCCGATCTTTATCAAATTCGGCACAGACATTAATAGATATATAAAACTAACAAATATTTAATTTGAAAGCAATCACTTTAAAAATAACGAAGTTATTGACAAAAGTCACTGTTTTCGACCGATCGTTCCTATGGGAGCTATATGATATAGCTATGAAATCTTGATCAAATTTGGCATAGTCGTTTATATGTGTAATTAACTCACCAATATTAAATTTCACGACAATAGCTCAGAAAATAACGAAGATATTGAGAAAAGTCACTGTTCGTGACTTTGCCATTTGTATGGGAGCTATATGATATAGTGGTCCGATCCGGCTGAATCCGAGATATACAACGCCTGCAGTATATATAAGCCTTCATGCAAAATTTCAACTCTGTAGCTCTAACGGTCTAGGAGGAGTTTGCGTTGATCCAGACGGACGGACAGACGGACAGACGGACGGACGGACGGACGGACGGACGGACATGGCTATATGAACTCGTCTCGTCATGCTGATCAAGAATATATATACTTTATATGGTCGGAGATGCTTCCTTCTGTGCGTTGCACACTTCTGACCAAAATTAATATACCCTTTTTGCAAGGGTATAAAAAAATCTATATGAATAATTCAAGGGCAATGGGATCAGCAAGTAATGTCGCAATGCCCTTTATCAGAGTTTGGCTGGAATGCAAAAGAAAACAAAAGATATTTGTCATGTACAAGACAAACTCGAGATATCAGAATATATATATATAGGGGCATTTACTCTTTAAAGTTATGCTAAAGTCAGTTGGTTTTCTTGAGCCAGAACTTTCTGTAATTCAAATATATACTTCTAAGGCAGTATTAACCAGTTTCTACTCGTCGTTGTGTATATGGGACTAAAGCAATATATGTACATACATATCTTACTTTACTTTTCCCCCTATTGCTTTTATTTCGATTTGGTAATAATAACTAATTGAAGTTGTCGTCCGATTGTCTCAAATTAAGGCAAACAAATGCTCCAACTGTTGTGGCTCATTCGGTTCTTCGATTTTTCTACTCTACAACCTAAGGGGTTGCAATTAGGGTATGGTGAAATAAAGTAATGTTTTCTTGAAAATGAAAGTTATAGTGGAAAGGTTTTTTTTTCGTAAATGTAATGTAAATTTTTCAGAACGGTTTCTCTAGCATTTTGTAAAAAATTTCAATGTCAAATCATCACACAAAAAAAAATTGTTTTACAATTTTGATCAAGTGCCACTAAAACCATCAGAAAAAAAGGCTTGTGCAAAACCCTAAATATAATTAATTGGCCAATCCATTGATGTTCTTCACACCGCAAAACCTTGACCTTACCCAAATTACAGAAAAGAAAAACGCATAAATTATTTTACTTTCGTTATTTCTTTGCTTAGCCCCTTTTTTCCGTTTCGGAAATTGCTAAGCTAATTGAATAATCGAAGCATGTCAAACCTTGGCCTCAATTAAAACTGCAATTTAAAACGTCATTCGAAGTGCTAAAAATAATTTCACTTCAAACTACTAGAGAGAGACTAGACCCCAGCCTAGGCCACCAAAAAAAAAAAAAAAAAATACAATGAAATAAAAACACACAAACTTGAAAATTAAAACTAAACTAATAAAAAAATTGGAGGCAAACACGCCTCCAAAAAACTAGCAAAGCAAACCTAACGGCTCTTAAAATTGTGTGTGTTTTTCACCCTTTTACACACACACACCCTACCTCTCCCTACCCCTTTCCTTTTTTGGCCTTGTACGTTGTCTGGCTTGGCAACAGGAAATTGGCTAGAGTTCCAGCCATGGATGATTTTACAGAGAAAAAAAAAACCGTATGAATAAATTTGGCTCGACTTATCCTATGTATAATCATAGAGCTAAAAAACCAACCTAACTAGGAGCTTGACTTATGTTCGCTTTATGCTTTAACCATGTAGGAAATATGAAGAGACTTTTTAGATCCTTGTAGTGTTTATTTTTTAAGTCTTTCAAGAATTACAGCCAGACTTAGTGAAGATACACTGTACTCTACGTATCTATGAAGTTCCTTAAAATCTCCGAAATTTCAGTTTGTATATACATACATAGATAATTCTGAATCGCAGACGGTGAGTCTTGTAGATAGATTCTCAGATATCTATTAAAACGTGTTTTTGGCTAAAAATCGTGGTATCTACACATTATACGAGCTACGGCACTCATCTAGGAGTTAGTTTGACTTATCCTTTATCCTTGGCCTGGAGGAGCCCAAAAACACCCCAATCATCAAAATCTTTAAAACTTTAGAATATATGTACATATGTATTTACATTATCCTGCAAAAAAAAAAACAGGTAAGTTTTGTAAATAGATTCTGGGAGCTCTTTCAAATTTTATTAGATATAACATAGATTAGCATGGTCCGAGTCGGAATGGTTAAGTTTATCAACCAATAGGTTAGCCCTGCACTATTTTATGATTTTTAAAGATAATATTAGGTGGGAAGACAACAAACTATTAGAAAGTTTGTCCCAAAAATTTAATTTATTAGTGGTTTATTGAACATTCGATTTGTCTTTATCCGAGATCAGACAGTGACAGACAAAGGTGTAGTTTTTTTTTACCCACGTTTTTTCTCAATGTAGAGGTCAATGCATACGGCAATGTTATCGTGTGAGTCCCGGCAACTAGAGCAGCCAAAACAAAGCCAACTCGTAAGGCATGGGTGTGGTTATTCTATCATGAACAATCCAAAACGCTCCACCTCATCCTCATCCTTCTCCGCGTTTTTCTTCTTTTTGTTCTCCTTTAATTCCACCGGCAGTGAACTGCTCTTTGCGTCATTGGGCTCAAGCACAACTGAAACTGGGAGGCAGACGCAACTGTGTTTATCAAACACGCAATTGAAATAATTGATCCAGTTAACAAAATTGCATAAAAATTCAATAAACAAGAACAAAATCAACAGCAAATGAAATGTTTAGTTTACTTGGAGTAAATTGAAACCCGATCGCAGACACATCTCAATTATTAAGTTAGTTCTGTTCAGCTTGCCTTTTTTTTTTGCTGTTGTTCCATATTTATTTATGAATATATGTTTCTATTTAATAAAAAGGCGTCGAAACTTATTGGAACTGTCGAGGAAAGCTATTAACAAACAAGCAAATATTAAAAGGGGGGTGGCTTGTAATGAATTTGTATAAAACCACTGGCAATGAGGACAAAGTTGTCGGTCGCAATGAATCTAATAAAGTAGATATAAAGCTGTAACTTTTAGTTTTAATTTCGTTTCATCAAGAATATATCAATTTAATAGAGCCAAATTGTCTCTTTGTGTTATTTTGCTAAAACAAAAAGTGCTATATCTGTATACGGTATACATACATTTGTATGTACAGTTGCGAACAAAAAAATAGTAGCGCAAAACACTTGCCGATATTTATTACTATAACTTGCAAGATAATATTTCGATCTGTGTAAAAACTTTAAGTACCGTTAAAACCCTATACTATGATATTATGTGCTCTTTAAAATATGTGCTACTATTATTTTGCTCGCCTCAATTTGGAACTATTGACACCAAATCTTGATTATTTTCGAAATATCAAAATGGAGTGGTTTTTTTTGTTTATAATATAATTAATAACAGACCGAATAATAAATTTGCATACCAAGAAGTCTCAGTCTTGCCCCGATAACATAACTTTCTATGATATTTATAAAATGGGTGAAGCCACTACTATTTTTATACCATACACCCATAGGGTGAAATGGTATATTAAAGTCGCCAAAATGTATGTAACAGGCAGAAGGAAGCATCTCCGACCCCACAAAGTATATATATTCTTGATCAGGATCAACAACCGAGTCGATCTAGCCATGTCCGTCTGTCCGTCCGTCTGTCCGTCTGTCCGTCCGTCCGTCTGTCCGTCTGTCCGTATGAACACCTAGATCTCGGAGACTGTAAGAGCTAGAGCCACCAAATTTGGTATGTAGACTCGTGTAGTATGTAGAGTGATTAAGTTTATTTCAAATTTTTGCCACGCCCCTTTCCGCCCCCGCAATTTAAAAAAAGCGTATATCTCAAAAACTATTCTAGCTAGAGACACCATATTTGGTATGTATATTCGCTTAGTAAATGCACACATTTTGTATGTATAAAAATTTTGCCACGCCCTTTTCCGCCCCCGTAATTTGAAAAACTTGATTATCTCCCGTACTTTTTTACCTTATGCAATCAAATTTGGCACACTTAAATTTAATACTAATATCTAGCAAAATACCAAATTTGATCAAAATCGGACAGAAAACAGTCGAGTTATGCATATAAACGTTTTTGCATAAGGCCGGAGTTGGCCGTTGGCTGGTGGGGGCGCTAGGGTGCTCGTATGATCGAGTGAGCGAGATACTAAGATATGCTTGTAAAATGCATGTGAAAATGCATTTGTTTAATAAAGTTGAAATATTTGCTTTACTGGTGTATGGTATACCTTAGTCGGCGAGACGACTTACTTACTTCATTTTGCTCGCAGCTGTATGTTCCGAGGACTAATAATTAAATTAAATAATTATTCAATATAGAACTACTCTATCAAAATCTAGAGTCCTCTTGTCTTTGCAAAAATAAGTGATCTGGAATATATTATGAGGCTTGTAAAAATAAATTTAATAGACTTCAATTTGGAAATTTCAAATATTATGTTCACTTGAAGTTGGCGGAACGTCTTACATATTTCGTTTTTATAGAATCCCATTAAATCCGATCATCTAATATAGCTGATTTAGATTTCTTTTATTTCAAGGATTGTATAAAATCTTTAATAGTAATGTTGTATTCATTTATGCAAGTTTTGCAAAATAGTTTCCTTAAAATAAAGGAATAATCTTATTCAGCATCAATAAGCGAGTTACCTCTACATAAAATTTATAAAAAAAATTCTAAAATTAAAGGAATACTTTTGACATGTGAGTTACTTCAGCAATTGTTGAAAACATTATGTTTTAACTGCAAACACTTTCTGAACAAATAAAATTATAATTTGATGTTGGTTTTTACCCAAAGCATCTTCTAAGACTGCAAACGCTACACCAATAAAAAGGTAACTACATTATTTTACTTTCTGCTCAACAAATTATTCAATATGTATATAAGTAGAAATCAAACGGAAATGCCAGATGCCTTCGCAATTAAGTCCACAGCTGAGCTTAGGTCTTAGTTTAAGATTGGCAAAGTGTCGGCGCCTGAATGCGAAATGGCCTGAGGAATAACTTTTACTGTTAATTAATTTGTATGCCGCCATAGAATTGTATTGTATGGGGAGTAGTAATCATTCATATCGCATCATCACAAAAAGAATTTGATGGCATGGCCCGCATATTTGTCTGAGTTGTCTGTTTTTAGTGACAAATGCAATAAACAATCATTAGTCGCCGTTTTTATTGAGCTAAACGAGTGCAAAGCGAACTGACATGAATTGCCCAATTGGATGTTAAGTCTTTGATATATTGCCGCTATGACGTCGCCTTTTCTAGTTGGATTGATCACTAATTGACAATTAAAGGAAGACATAACAAGATGGTCCAGAATGTGACATAAATCTCAAGTTTCAAAACTCTAAATAACTATCTAAAGGAATGATTTTGAAGGTCGTAAAGCTTTGAGTGGGATTCAAACACATCAAAATTTAAGTCTATGCTTATCAATAAAACTGATTTATCCACATAACGCATTACCATGGCGTTGAGGCGTCTTAAACGTCAAACGCAAAGGTTTAAATGTATAATTACTTCATTAACAGGTTTTAGCCTTATATAGAATTTGACAATGGAGTAAAAAAACGTATAAGTTATTCATTTTCGTTTATTGCTGTATTCTAATAGAAACTAATATTTTTTAATTTCTAAACTTTACAAAAAGGCACTTGGAATGCAACATTCCAATGCTGCAAAAGATATCGTTAAGTTACAGAAATTAAAAGCCAAAAACTCCACATTACTCTAAAAATTCAATGCGTACTTAACGAAATTATGAGTATTCAAACATTAAATTGATGTGAAAGATTTTTTAAATTTTTAGCTTTGTGGAACATTTGAAATTTCTAGAAACTCTAATTTTGTAACCACAATTGGATTCTAGGCCAACATTAGGATAAAGACAAACGGAATGAATCCATGTTATACATTTCCATACACACGTGTGTGTTTATTATCATAATAATATGAAATCTTAATGGTTTACAAACTTCCTAATATTCCGAAAAAAATCTACAACACGCCAACCTGGGGTCGCTCGTAAAATGACATACATAAATATATTTATAAGTATACCCGTTGATGATGATAATAAACGAAATGCTAATCCAGGAAGAATACACTCACATCAACATTGAGAAAAAAGAGAAACCCAATGCAGTGGACTAATAAATTATGAAAATATATTACAAGACAAAAAAAAAAAAAGAAACATGTAAGCCAACAGAAGCCCCAGAACAATACCTAATCATGGAAACCTTATATAAAGGGTAGGGCGAAAGCAAAACCCAGAGTGAAAAACAAAGCTCGAAATCAAAGATAATACCAAAAGGCATCAAATACAATGAATTCATCGCAGCAAATGCAGAAAAACTTTAAACAAATAATAATTGTTAATGCTAAAGTCCATCAAGCCAGTCAGTCACAAGACGAACTCGAACAAATAAATAATAATTTAATTAGACTGCTTATAAAAAAACCTCCTCAGCTGATCGATATGTTTTACGTGGGTGAAATCAGACCTTGCTAAACAAATGCTGAATTAAACTTGTTAATTAATTAACAACTGATAAAAATTGAGTCGAATTCAGACAGCTTGAAAAGCTGGTGGTTTTCTTTAAGCAATCGAAAATCGAAGAAACAAATTATCACCTAACCATCAGGTTAGATACGATTAGATTAATAGAAGCATATTTATACAGGCCTTTCATATGTAAGACTATAAAATAGTCAGAACTTGACTTCGTGGGTGATATAAAGAAAGCAAAACTTTGATTTTCGTTTAATTAATGAGTTTGATTTTAAGATAAGGTGTTAACTTTTTGCTAAACCCGAGACCTTGGTCTAGAACTAGACCGTTTCGATAAGATTCAGAAATGATGATTTATGTCTGTAGAGGTGAAAGTTCTGATTTAAGGATGTTGTAAATAGTTGTCAAGATTTCTAGTTATTAATAAGCTGAGATTTAGTTTACTTTTGATTCTACGAAAATAATGATTTGCAGATTCTGCTTGCTAATAATATATACATATGTATATAATTTCGGCAGTACCAAATATTCATACGCAATTGATTACATTTTCTTTAAACGTAATCTCCTTTTTCTTTAGTTATCTTTAACAATTCGTTGTCTTTTCATTGCGTAAAAATACTCAAAAAATGTTTTCATTTTGGGGTATCCACTTTATAATTTCACCAATATTTTTTTTTTTTTTATTAAAATAATAATACATTGATGCCTAATAAAATACCTCCAAACCAAAATTTGTTGTATTTATTGTATCTCAATTTTGGTACTTCAAACGATTTATAATTAAACTTAATGAATTTGCTATACATATATTCAATTGTTATATTTTTTATTCTTCCTATTATTCTTCAAAATTTCTTTAAATTTCTATATTGTTTCTTCACTCTTCTTGTTATTGCTAAGCAAGTTCTAAATTGCTTTCCAGTCATTTATAAACCAATTCACAACTTAATCCAAACCTGTATAACCTACTAAGATATAAATATTCTTTAAAATTGCATTCTAAACTAGCAATTTCTTGTCAATTGATAATCCAATTACAGTCATTTGCTTTGTGCTGGTGCTAGTGCTTCTTATCCCCCGCTTAAGTAGTCATCAATATGTCGAATAGCCGCATACTCGTAATGCCTCGATTCGGACAATGATTTATAATACATGGCAATTGTTTTTATGGCAGGTGCTCTGAAAATTCCAATTTACAGGTGTTTAAATGTACATTATATTCACCTTAGTTAGGGCAATCGGTCTACATTAAGTAATCTCTCTCTATGTACCTCTCTTTCTCTGTGCCCCGACTTGCCACCTACTTGCCTTTTAAGCCAATTTCAGCGACTAAAATCGACAAATTATTTTATTACCCACCCAAGACTCTCCAAATGCTAGCGGCTGATAAAAGAGCCCCCCAACCGCCAATAGGTGTTGGTGGTGGAGGGCGATTGACGGCTTTATGTGTGTCTGGGACAATGATAAACGTTCCGATTGATCGATCGTCTGGTAAAAAATTATTTGAAGTGGCGCGTCATTTCTTTAATTTTGTCGTAAATCTAAACCATCAAAATATCTTTTTAATAGGCCCCATGGCAGAGTCGGGGATGGAGGACATACTTAGACATACTTAGTATCGATTTTTAAAAAATTTTTCATGTTTTTCCTAGTTGCACTGTTATGATTCGCACTGTAAAGGTCTACCTAATCGAAGCTTAGATAATTTTTCCTGTTTGTTTACACTTTTTTGTGTTCTAGATAATGGCCAGACTGCGTGTTGGTGCGACAAAACACATAGAGGCCAAAAAGTACAAAGAAAAAAAAAAACGATAATAAAAGTAGGAAACAGAAAAAAATAAAAATTGACCGATTATTTTCTATAGAAAGTTCTAAACATTCTTTACCTTTTTTATTTTTTCCCATAAAATGATAAAAATAAAGACCCCAAAAAAACCGTCTATTAACGGTATGTGCCTTTCGATCTCTTAGTATCTACTTGTATGTGTATAATATATTTTGTATTTATATTCCATCGTTTATTTATAAATATGTATGTGCAAATGTACATATGTACATATGCAATTTCTGGCATATTATTTATTGACTTTTACAAGGAACGGTTCTCTGGGAAATATTTTGGCTTTCTATTTATAGTTTTCTCCCCTTACCCTATCGAAAAACAATTTTATTAGGAAAAAGTAATAAATAAGCGAATTCATTTCCTTTTGGAAAGTGTGTGAACTCTGATTTATGTCTAATAATATTATCACTTTTGACAATTTGCGAGACGTCAACGTCACACAAAAGTGGACAGAACAAAAAAAGCTGATAAATCGTTTTGCAAACATCAATGAAATACCAAGATTTCTCAAGTGACGTAGTTTTTGGGAGCTTCACAAAACCATCAAGCATTGAAACTATGTCATCAAGTGGTTAACATTTTGTACAAATTTGCAAGAGAATAAAATTTCTTGGAATTGTTTTTAAAACTGATAAGGAGTTAAAAAAACGAGAAAATGTTACTGTGAAATGGACTAAATACTGCTTAAAAATTTGATTTCATTTGAAAAAAAAATATATAAATAGGAAAACAGGATAGATCGGCTTGAAGAGGTTAAAAAAGTTATTGTCATTTTTATATTTTTAAAAGACGTTAAAGTAAATGTGTTAAAAAAAAAAGATAAGTATAATAAAAAATAAAAAAATATTTCGATATAAGAGAATATTGCAATATTATTTGAAACAACTGACAGTCATTGCATATGTATATTAACTATTCAAAAGAAAACTAAAATCTTACCGAAATAAGTATTTCCTAGTATTTCCAAAGTACTTATAGTATTTGAAGTATTTGAAGTAAGAAGTAGTTAAAAGCTTTAAAGCTTTTTATAGAACATTTGTTTTTGTAAGACCTTAATTTAATATGTTAAGTGATTTTAAAAATATGTTGCCCTCACCAAGGTACGATTTTATTAGGTTTCTAAAATGATAATACTTTAAAACTTATTTTTTGGTCTTATTTTTTTTAGTTTTTTCAGTAGAATTTACAAAAATTGATTTTTAAAAACAAAAGACTAAATAACGAAAATGAAAAGGCAATTATCCGATCTGGAATTCAAACAATGTTCATATACAATAAACATATGTATACATATACAGAATGATCTGTGCAAAATATTAAACACTCTTCAAGATGTGAAAAATACTTGTTCTATGTACATATGTATGTATATGTACATATATACAGACCTACAGAATGTCATATTAGTGACTGCATTTATATGTATTTGTGTAGAAGATATATATACATATATGTATATATGTATATGGTATACCCTTTCTACTTGAGATTTTTTATGAAATGTTAAATGAAGATCAATAAATATACAAAAACAATAAAATTATATATTGTATTTAATTGCATATTTATTTTGGTCTTGCAAGCTTCAATAGAAAATTTAAAAACATTTTTTAGTGGTATTTTATTTTTTGTCCAAAAATATGTTCCAAAACCACTCAAAATTTGTTGTGTCCCAAATTTTGTTGTTCGTGTTAGCACATCAAATTGCCCCAAAATGAAATGCACAACGACAACAGACTACTTATTGTTTTTTTATTTTTTCATTTCCACCACAAAAATGAACCAGGAGAAAAACAAAATTATAAAAATAAATAAACGTACATATTGGAGAAAAAAACCAAACAAAAAAGTGGAAAAACTGCGTCGCATGGGCTGACAAAAAATCATAAAAAAAACGAAACGAAACGCGAAACAAAAATAAAACAAAAATAGCCGAAGCTTTGGTGTACGATATATGGGTGGAAGTCCCTGACAAACTGATGGACTGTCTCGTTCATACGCCCCCAACCAAAACAACAAAGCAAAATAGCAACAAGAAAAAGTGGACTACAACGGGATTAAAAGGGAAACGCACACACACAGCAAACAAATATGTAACTAAAACAAAAAAAAAAAAAAAAAACAGCGAAGCGACACACTTTTATTTTATGTGTGTATTTATATACATACGTGCATGTATGTTCCGTTATTTTGAAGGTCAAGTGACCAGCAGAAAGCAAGTGAAGCCCTTTACCGGAACTACCTTATGGCTCGGAAGACCAATTTTTACTTTTTTTTTGCATTAAAAACACAAAAAAGGGGCAAACCAATTATACAGTAAATATAAACAGAAGAAGAACGTGATGGATAATAAGATAAAAAAAAAGGCTAATCACTGAAATTATAAGCGTCAGAAAAGAGGTCCTTAAGATAGCTTTCTGCAGGTTTAGTCCTACCTTGCTTAGTCTTAGATGATAGACTTTTTGAACGAATTCATATCGCTATGCTAGAACAGTTAAATTAATGGTTCTAATAAATTAAGTTTTGCATAAAAAAAATTTTAACAAATTTAAACTTTAATTACACCAACTAGGCCATTGAAATTAGAAATTGAATCATTTATAAAAATTTTTTAAAAATATAGTTATTATAGTGTGTTTAAAAATTGCATAATGGTGTGGCATATAGGCGATGTAGACTTTAACAAAAGTGTATCAGAAGCGATTAACTTACCACGCGTCGTGTCTCATATCGTGGCAAAGGAGTTGGCGTCATTGCCTCGGCCAAATCATGACTGAGTGTGGGCGTGACACCTATGCCCGCCTGTAATACTTCAAAAGGAGCCAAAGGCGGCAACGAACAACTCGGACTTGGACTTGGACTCTGCTGTTGCTGTTGCTGCCCGTCACTGGAAAGGGGCGGCGAGGGTGGCAATGGCAATGGTAATGGATTTGACATGACATATAGCAAATCTATTCCTGCAGCCAATGGCGTACCCTGCTGCTGCACTGGTGAATGGTTTGTTGGGGTCGTTTGGGATATGTTCACCAACTGAAGACCCACACCCATAGATTGCGTGTCAAGCACCTTGGCGGTACTTGTATATTTATTTGTTGGTGTTGTTATTGTAGCCTGATGGTCTAGGTCCGTATAGATATCGGGGCAAGAGTAAGGCCTGCTGCCGCTGATGACGCCGCTGCCGTCCATTTCCATTATCATTAAATCCGTTTGAGTTGTTTGTTCGATTTTCTCATCGGCTCCCCCCTCTTCGTAACGTTGTTGCACCTCCTGCAGGTGTTCTCGAATGTGATCCATAAAGACAGTAAATTGCAAACAAATGGCTGGACAAAAGGCGCAATTGAAGCCAAAGCATTGTACATCCGGTGATGCTGTGATTTCGCCACATTTACGAAAAAAGGCATAATCCTCCAATTGCCAGTTGAATGTGGGAGGATGCACTTGCTCTGGCTGTTGCTGTTGCTGCTGTTGAAGTGGCATCATGGTGGTGGTTTATTACCTGCTTTTTTGACAGAAGTCGTAGAGCTTCACCTGTGGTGGGGAGAGCTGGGTACAAAGAACAAACACAGCAAAAAAAGCACCCAAAAATGCAAAACGTTACGGGAAATTTTAAAACCGCGCTATACTCAACCGGCACATGCAGCAACAAGAAACAAAAGTTTTTGTGCCTCAAAACAATCAATATCTCCCGTCGTCCAAGGCAAAACAATTAATGCCAATTTAAACAAGAGTTTAGAAAATTGCTTATTTATTTGTTTGAAATCTTATTGTTGGGGTTTTCAAATTTTTGACAACCCGGCGAAACGCACAATAACCGCCCGCGTTAAAAACAAAAACACTACTGAACAACAACAAAAAAAAATACCACAGTAAGCATTTCGAATGAATGCGAGAGGACGATATCGCATATCGATAATAGTATACCCAACAAGCTTTATTTTTTTGAAATTCTTAAATATATTTGTCGGATAGTGTTAAGTGACCAATAAGTCGAAGCCTACTAGTTAGTTCCAATTGATTGACAAGTTTAGAAATATAACATTGAAATATTGTACGTCCACGCAACTAAAAAAATATGTATTTGTCGGAGATTGAATTAGGCATTTTTAAGAATTTGAATTGTGCGCCTAATTCTATTTAAATTGATTATTGATTGTTTCCGACTTCAAAATATATTGGACAACAAAAAAATAACCATTTTTTACAGTAAAAATTCTGTCTCTTCATTGCATAAAATCATTATTTTAAATACAGTCACCTCACATCTCTAATACAGAACTGGTTCCCTTAAAGAACCATTGCAGTTTGTCGGTACAAAAAAACAAATAAATAAAATAAATAAAAAATTCGTTCATAATGCGAGATAGGGAAAGAGAACGTGATAGGGATCGTGATAGACATCGGGATAAAGATAGAGACCGCGATAGAGAACGAGATCGAAGACATCATCGCTCCAAATCTCCTTCCCAATCAATATCAAGGAGTTCCAAATCCAAGAAGAAGAAATCCAAGAAATCTAAAAAATACTACAAGCGAAGCCGCAGCAGTAGCCATTCATCGAGAAGTAGCAGTTCTCGTAGTCGGAGTAGTTCCCGTAGTCGGCATAGCAAAAGAAGCAGGAGTCGCGACTACAGCCAAAAGTCGCGTTCAGCATCGCAAAGGACAACAAGGCCACCCAGTTCTGAGAGCAATTCCCGTTCAGGGGCCTCCATATCCACATCCACGACGACAACAAATGTGAAAGCCATTGATCTCTTTGATGCCAAGGTGCAAAAAGCACTGGAAACAATCGAAGAAGATGCTTTTAAACCCACCACTTTCTTTAGTTCTCGAGACCGAGAGGCCGCAGATAAGGAAAAGGTCATCATAGATCTTAACAGTGAGACAGTTTTGGTTACCAAGCCGGCTAGTGGAGGTCCTGCTCGCGATGAAGATGTATTATTTCATCCTAATGTGGGTTTTTTTTGGTCACCCCTAAAAATTTTATCTAATTCTGTTATTAAAATGTATCTTAAAAATATTTGCAGTTTTTGGGAAATCCTGATCTCAAGGCAGAGAAATGGCTACGAAAGCTCTACAATTACAGGCAAAAGTATATGGAAGAATAGACGTTTTCCGATTTTTCGTAATATATTTTAAACAATAAAAACAAAATCTTAAATCTAGAATATATCACTGCCCGTTTTTCTGGCCCTTATTAAAGCTTCTTCCGGCTGCAGTCTCTCATTTTCTGAAGGCTCCAGTGCCTGGCCATCGCTCTGAAGCTTGTCCGCTTTAAAATCATCAATAATTTTTCGTGAATATACCGCATTGAACAAATCCAGGCTGGTGAACTCAGATTGAACGACATCGGGCGCCTTGTAGGAGACATAGGGCTTCAGTTTGCATCCTGTTAGATCCGGCACAATAATCTCAGGTATCTTTTCCTGTATTTCGACAAATTGTCCATTGACTATCATGCCAGTGTCACGAACACCACGCTTATGTATCGGCACTGGCGGATTTTGTTGAGTCCGTTGGGCCTCCTTGACCACGCGGGTACCTCGTTTGCTGTACACATTGAATTTACGGAAATTACGCTTGCCGCTCAAAGGAAGAGAAGTGCTGATGCCACGCTGTTGGCATTTTAGAGCCACGGGCACTAATTTAAACCAGTTTTGCATGATTTTGCTGTGAGAAAAATTAAAATATTAAATTCTAGTTTTTGTTAAATAACAAATGCAAACAGCTGCTTACCTCGATAGTTGGGAAATTCTATCGAATGATTATTTATCGGTATTCTGGCAACGCCAATATATTACCAACATTGGATATCGAATCCAACCGTTGCCCAACACTTAATACATCATGATCGATACTATCGATGGATTTCCCATCTCTACTAATAGCGGGTGTTTGCGCCGTCACAACAAGAAAACGTAATTAAATTTTTACATTTTTCTTATAAAACGTTTAAACCAAACCAATTTTTGTGAATAAACCCGTTTAAATATGTCGGAGCCCAGCACCAAAGACAATGTGAAAACCGCCATGACTTATATTTGCGGAGGTAAGTTTGGAGCCCTTATGTCCTCTTTGTGATTGAAATTCTTGTTTTCTTTTATATTTAGAATGCCATCATGAAAACGAGATGAGAGCACGTGATCCCATACGTTGCCGTGAATGTGGCTACCGCATCATGTATAAGAAGCGAACCAAGCGTCGTAAGTACTCATTGTTGGAAAGAGGCGCTCCAATGACTCAAACTGTCGAATCTAAAACTTTAATTTCTTGCAGTTGTGGTATTTGATGCACGTTAAATAGCAAATCCAGTCTAAATGGCTTGGAGGACACATAGTTTGTAGAAAAACACCTATTATTAAATACACCTATGATAAACTAGTTGTTTATTCTTGTTAATTGTACAAAATTCTAGAGGTATGTGTTATGTATTTTGCAAACGATTTCTATGGAGTAATCCATCGCTGGGCGAGAGATTTACCATTATCCAACGCTAGCTGAGAAATTTAATTCTAATTCTTCTTTAGTTCCACAAAACACCGTCCCTTGCGTTTGCGGAAATTTCTGCACAGCGGGATTGTCCCTTTATGAAACGATCAATTAAATTTTTTTTCGCACATTCTGCCGTTTTATGAGGTACAGGTACTTTCACCACAAACTTTATTTTCGCATTCTCTAATATGATCCAGCAGTCATGCGAAAAGGACAATTTACTATTTGTTTCTTCCTCATTTTGTCAAGACAACTGGTTACAATGTCGTTAAAGGAAGCTCCAGAATTGTTCGATATATCTTGTGGGATTTGCTATTGCAGGTTTTATATCCAATACTGTCATCTTAGTAAACTTCATGGGGTTACTCCAATTTTTAAGACAATGTTTCTTCGAAAGCTATATGATATATGGGTCTGATCCTGACAATTTTCATACTTTATTTTTCCCGGGTAATAAAAAGCCCCCAAAAAACATTTCATCCCGATAGCTCTTAAGATGGCCGCGTAAAACGCATCCGCGCAGACGGACGGACAGACGGAAATGGCTATATCGACTCGGCTTCTCATGCTGATCAAGAATATATATACTTTATGGGGTCGGAAACGTCTCCTTCTGTGCGTTACAAACATCTGACCAATTTTATAATACCCTCTGCAAGGGTATAACTAGATTATAAATCTTTTTGACTGTACTTTTTGCTTTTAAGTCACTATTTAGCACATTGATGTCATCATGTGCTTCAGTCATTTAATTGCAATATTGTTTACTTTTATTTCAGCTAACTGTAATTTTTTAAAATAGCAAAATTTGTAGCTAATAGCTGTTTGAAAATTTTTGTAGCAATCGACCTTAAAAAGTGGCCAAATCTAGCTACAAAGTAGCTGATTCGGCAACACTTATTACAGGCGAAGCTATCAATTTTTTAAGGCGAAGGGCAAGATTTGAAGACAATTTTTAACAGCTTGGTGTATATATACATATTTACATTAGAAATAAAAAATGAGCTAAAACTAAATTAGAACTAATTACAAATATTATTAAACTAAATTAGAACTAATCTAGTTAGATATATTATTAAACTAAATTAGAACTAATCTACTACTTAGAATAATTAAAACTTATTTTATTTTTTCTTCCGTTTCATATTTCATTCATGTAAATATGGTACCATTTTTTTTAGTTTGATTTTGTTTAATTTTTTTAATTTGTATTTTTATTTATGAATATAACTAAAAAAAAAATTCGTAATTTAACTGTTTCGTTTAATTCTTTTTTTTTTGTCTTGTATATTCCTTTTTATAAAAGCAACAAAGACAAACAAAATTAAACAGAAAACTGCAGCTGCCCGTTTTTCACGGTGTATAAAGTGAGGCGAATTCTCGTTTGTGTTTGTTTTCTTTTTTGTCATTCCAAATTTTAAAATGCCTCGGTTAAAGAAAAAATCTGCTGATCAAATCCGTCGAGATAGAGCAAAGAAATCAGCAGAATATTATGAAAAAAATAAAGTCGAGCTTAGAGAAATGAGCAGAACACAATTGGCACACAAACGCAAAAACGATCATGAGGCAAGGGAACGTGAACGCCAACGAGATGCATTGGCAAAAGCGAAGCGCCGAAAAAATGAACATTTTAGAGCCAGGGAACGCCAGAGAAATACAAGGGCCCGCGCTATTGCACGAAAAGGTCCTGAATATGCCGAGTGGTTGGACGCAAATGCTGAGGAAAAGTATGAACAAAAGCAGAATGAAAGAACCAGGATAGCAAAACAAATGCGTCGAATTCAAAATCAGAAGCAACAGGAGTTTGAACGTGTTCGCCAAAAGGAAAAAGAGGAAATTGTAAAGGAAAAGCAGCGCAAAAAGGATGCTCGCGATCGCAAGTACCGCTTGTTAGCACGACAAACACAAGGATGTTTGAATACTACTGAAATGCTCGCGATGCTTCGGTCCAAAAACAGTCGAATAACAAAAACAGAGCAGAAATGTATGAATGCAACAGAAGAGCTCGAAGTGCAGCTTGTTCCTTTATAACCTTAGCAAGGGTGGCATATATTTTAAGCGAAAAGTAGATAAATTGAATAGATAAGTTAGTTCTAAACCATTTTTAATCTGTGCAACTTTGTGTCTATCAATTATAAATATTAAATATTATCTATATATATAAAAGAAAGTCGGGTTTGTTCAACCACTTATAACTCGAGATCTGCTGAACCAATCTTCATGGTTATTGATCCCTTTGGATTTGTTTGCCCCCAAATAGCAGAATACATCTTAAAACAGCCAATTTCTTCGTTTACCTAAAAGCACCAAATCTGTGGCGATATGTAAACAAACTTCAAAGAGTTTCATTGTTGAACGATCTGTCTGCTGATAATTACAACTGAAGGTTGGCTCCGTAGTAATCATGCTTCGAAACATAAACCAACTAAAACTGTGCAACGGTACGCGTTAGGTGGTTAGTAAATTGATGAACAATGTAATTTACGTTACGATAATGATAGGAAAATTCAAAGGTGAGGAAGTTCTCATTCCGAGGATCCCAATGATCCCAACCGATATGCCGTTTCAATTTAAAAGACTTCAATTTCCGATACGCCTTGCATGTCTTACAAACCATCTTATCATTTTTAGAATCAGACAGAATAAAAATAAAAAATTTCTTGGACACTTTCATGAATAACCAATTTTAAAAATTGACTTTATCATCATTGTTCGACGATGTTGGGGTAAACCTTTAGTGCAGAGCAGTAGACTGTTATCATTCTAAATCAATTCGTATTAAATTTTCAAAGTTATAGGTAGCTACTGATTGATATGTGTGTTGTGCAAAAAATAAACCGTAATAAATTTTGTCTTGACGGGAAATCTAAACCCTAGTGCTTATCAGTCATAAATATTAGATGATTAAATTTCAACCGCGGGGGGTATAAAAAGCAATGGAATGGCCAAAACGATTGTAAAATTGCCTTCAGTTGGCGCAATATGTGGAAGGTAGCTCAGGTTTTATTTGGACTTTTATGTCTTGGCTATATGGTGCAGTCCCTGCCACCCGATGCGGGTCGTTCTAGTTCAGTGACCACGGTAATTAGTCTGAAAAATGCCAAAATCCTCGAAAGAAATTTCAACATTTTTTTTTTCGAACAGGTCTCTATTGTGAAAGGACATGGCTTTGATATCGAGGAGCATGAGGTGCAAACTTCCGATGGTTATATTTTAACTATGCATCGCATACCAAATCACAAGGATCATGAGAAACAACTCAATCGACCGGTGGCCTTTTTAATGCACGGCCTTTTGTGCTCGTCTTCGGATTGGGTCTTGGGTGGCCCAGAAAATGGTCTAGCTTTTCTACTCTCCGCCCAGGGTTATGATGTATGGATGGGCAATGCACGTGGCAATACTTACTCCAAGAGACATGCAACTAAATCGGTTTATTTGCAACCTTTCTGGAACTTTGAGTGGCATGAGATTGGGATCTATGATTTGCCAGCCATGATGGACTATGTGTTGTATGTGACGGGACAGGAAACTCTTTCGTATGTCGGTCATTCTCAGGGTACTACATCGTTCTTTGTCCTGAGCACTATGATTCCACGATTCAAGAGTCGCATAAGTTCCGCTCATCTTTTGGCTCCAGTTGTTTGGATGGATCACATGGAGAGCCCTTTAGCCAAAGTTGGTGGTCCCCTGTTGGGTCAACCTAATGCGTTTGTCGAACTTTTTGGCAGTGCCGAATTTTTGCCCAGCTCCAAGGCCATGGAATTGCTGGGTTCTTCCTTGTGCAATGATGCAGCTTTCTCTCAAATCATTTGCACCAATTTCCTATTTCTTTTGGGTGGATGGGATTCCCCATATTTGAATGAGACAATGATTCCAGACATTATGTCCACCACACCAGCGGGTTGTTCTATCAATCAAATATTCCATTACCTTCAAGAATATAATTCGGGCTATTATCGTCAATTTGATTATGGAACGACACGCAATAAGAAAGAATACGGCAGCAAGACTCCAACAGAATATGACATTGAAAGCGTTGATGTGCCAATCTATCTCTACTATAGTGACAATGATTATTTCGCTAGTATTATTGATGTGGATCGTCTAAGATATACTCTGAATCCAAACACTTTAAAAAAGGCTTACCGTCTGCCAGAAACCAAGTGGAATCATTTGGATTTCCTATGGGGTATAAATATCAGGGAAATACTATACGATCAGGTCATCGATGATATTAAAAATGCGTAATACACTGACTAATAAAACAACAAAAATTAAGTACAAATGTACAAATTCGATTGTGATAGGTGAGATTTTTTTTTTTATAATGAAAACGGTCTACTCAGAAAATACAATAAAACCAAAAAAAAAAAAAAACACAATTCCATTTTACTGATCTTTGCGCGTGGGGTTTATATTTTGGTAGCTAATCAATGAGGTCGTAAATTTAACGTTTTGCATTTGAAATGACATTGAAATTTGCAAAGAGTCAAATCAAGAAAACTTCGACGGCCGATTTGATCATAATGGTCATGTGATGTACACGTGATAACAATGTTTTAAAAAAATAACAACTATTTTTATTATAGTATTTACATTTGTAGCTGCAGTAAAATTGAAGTACCCTTGCAAAAAGGGTATATTAATTTTGGTCACTCAGGACGGCGATACAAGTTCAAATAAGGTCTTTTGCTCAAGGTAAAGTATCACAATATTAAAAATTGTAAATAATCGCAATGTTTTAAAATTTTACTCCGGTTGCACTACCTTGGCAACAAATACTATATTTCATTCATTATGGCAGTTTTATTTATGCAGAAAACATTTTATTTTTGAAAAATGAGCACTTGCTCAGTTTTTACAGTCTTTAGCACTTCCGGCTCACTTTTGAGTTTTCCCCAAGTTGAAATTTTTATCGATAAGACGACTAATCGATTTTAATAACGCTCCCTGGCGTTATCGTTTGAGATGCCATATACAAGTACAGTACAACCGCATTGAATTTGAGTGAAAAATTGGGATACATTTAATTTTAAGACTACATTGCCCAGTGTGAAAGGAATCCCAGTGTGCGGGATGACGCGCGTTACAAGAAGTGATATATCCCTTGATATGGAGTTCTGGGTGGAGGAACTTTCGCCGGCCCAGTTGGCTTACTATGAGAAAATCACCAGTGAGCACAATGCAGTGAAAAACGCCCTCAAGTCGGCCGTAAATGCAAACGATGGCAAAGAACTCTTCAATGGTCAGGTGTTTCAGGCATATTCATTTAAGGGCAAAGTTCTCCAAGAGTTGAAAGAGGCCACCTTGCCCAAAAAACCTCCCAAACCGGCAGAGCCACCAGCCGCTAGTAGCGGTGGCGGCGGTGGCAGTGGGACGCCATCATCAGGTCCAGGACGCCCGCGTGGTCGACCACGAGTTGCATCAAATATTGCATACTTGGAGTCGTCCGATGAGGGTGACGACGATGTACCGCTGGCGAAACGTTTGGCTCTGTCAGCTGGGAAAAAGGCGGTAGCAGCTGCCGCAGCAACATCACCCTCTCCCGGGCCCAAGGCAGGCAAGAAGGGCAGTGCCTCTGGCGGTTCCACGGGCAAGTCATCACCCCAACTCAAGGGTGGCAAACATGGATCAAAACTGAAAGATTCCGGCAAGGATACTATTGATCCGCCACCCAAAAACTATCGCCCTGCCGAGGTGAATTCAGTTGGTGGTCTTGTTGTGGGCAGCAACGATGATGCTAAAGATGGCAAGGACAGCAATAACAAGGACGGCAAGGACACCAAAATGCAGGGCAAAACATATCCATCGCTGGTGGTATTGGCCAAACCATTTCTTAAGATTAAGGATATGGCCGCAACACGCAGTAAACTTGACTCTAAAGTCAAATTGGTTTTAATGTTGACCCCTAATAAGTTCTGCGAGTGGCTACTCCAAGAGGGTCTGCTTAGGGCCCAGCAGCACTGCATTAATCATCGCTCCAATGAATTAAAATTGGGTAAGTTCTTACGAAGCGTTTGAAATCTCTCCCATACCAAAGTTTCGTTCCTTTTTAGGTGTCTATTCGGATGTTACCAAATTTCCATATACTGGAGGCTACGTATGGATTAGTGAATGTTGTCCATATCGTTTTGTTTCCGTATTCAATAATTCCATATTTGAGGGTGCCCAACATCCACCTACATTTCTGCTAAAACTCATTTATCATTGGGCCTGTCAGACCAGTATACAGAATGTGGTGCAATGGGTCAAAGTGGACAGTGTATATATCAAAGGCATTTACACTTGGCTAAGAGCCATCTGCACTTTGGCCGTGCATCAGAAATGCAAGAAACTTGGCGGTCCTGGTAAATTTGTAGAGGTGAGTTGTAAAATTTTACATTAATCTTGACCAGAACTCAACTATTGTTTTTCTTTATGTTTAGGTGGGCGTAATCTCTTTGGGCACTACCTCTCAGGATGGAGCACAACGACAAGTTAAAGTGGAGGTACTCGGCGTTTATGATTATTCAGATAAATCCATAAGATTGCGAGCCGTTGAACCAATCACAGATGGTGATCGTAACTATAAGAAACGATTCCAGGCCATTCTCGAGCCACTCTCGCGTTGGGTTCATAAAGACAGCACCATTTGCATTGATCTGACAGTCGATAAGATTACCCTTTTTAGCATGGGCTTTAAGAATATTGTTCAGGCAGCGGCAACAGATAATACAGCCAAGCACAATAATTCCGCTGTTATGGAATATTTAAGAAGAATTGTACCACGAATGTTCCAAAATACATTATCCTTGCTGTCGCGTCAGATGATTCAACAGTTTCTCGACGAACTGGTGTGGCGAGAATCTTTTGGCACATACGCATTACAGGCATTTAATAACATTATAATACATATAGCCGAGCAGACCAGAGTGACTACCAATGAGACCATTACCCAAAGGCTCTATCAGGTCAGTGAAGATACTTATTGTGCTTCATTTTGGACTTATTAATCTTTGTATGTATATTTTTCTAGGTGGCCACCAATCCCTTCAAGGACTGGAGTATTTTACCGGCCACCTACAAGGAGACACCGGCCAATGCTGCACCCAAACGGCTTAAGAAACGTTAGTAATTAGTCAGCCGAGAATCCTCTAACCTCTTATCCCTGTTTATACTTTTAAGATTGTGATGAGAATGACTTATTTTTTTAACTAGTTAATTTGCCAGCGTTATGTTACTCCAAAAAAAAAAAAAAAACAAACGTTTCTAAAAAAAATTTTTGAATTTAGATTAGTTTTGTGTAAATATAAAATATCAGCTTAAAATCATTTATCCTAATTAGTTATCTAATTTTGTTAGTTAACTTGTTTTAAATAGTACCAACAAAAAGAAACCCAAACTAAAAATAATTTACAAAAAAAAAAGAGAAATTTAGAAAAAATATATATATATTTACATTATCAAAGAAAAGTTTTGATTTTTTATTTGTTTTTTGGAGTGATCAAACGCACATGGCATGATATTACATATACATAGATGTATAAATATATTTTTTTCTGTTTTGTTAGCCATTAACGATGCAGATTATACAAATCCTGGCAAAGAAACGGTTACCAAGGTGCCCAAAAAGGAAAAAGATCGAGAACGCGAAAAGGATATATTGCCAGCGGGAACAAAACGACGTGGTGTCAATACTCCACCACCAGCAGCACCGGCAGCCCCAGTGCACAAGGGACCCGGTAGACCACCAGGAAGTGTGAATAAAAATTCCAATAAGGCACAAAACCAATCAAAGGCATACCCATCAACTGCTGCAGCAGCAGCTACAGCCGCCGCCACTGCTACAGCTTCGGCAGCTGTACGTGGACCTGTGAAAAAAATCAAGGAAAAGGAAGAGAAAGTGCCAGTGGTTATTAAGAAGGAGGAGGATGAACTGCGTGGCCTGGAAGAATTGTATTATGGCATAAGTGATGGCACCGAAGAGAATTATGAACATTTTCCATATACTTCACCACGTGCCAATCCCGCTGATATCACAAGATCTGTCGAATGTCCCATTTGTTTGGGCAATGAATCGTCATTCGATTCAAATGAGAAATTACAAACTCATCTTGTATCACATATATCACCCGAGGGCAAACAACATCAGTTTCAATGTTTGTTTTGCCTGGAGAAACACCCTACTGAATCGGTGCTGGCCAAGCACAATCAAATAATGCATCCCACCGAAACTAAGACAGATGGTTCACCTTCATACTATTGCCTCATCTGTCAGCAGCGCTACAATTCATTGCACTTGCTCACAGCACATTTGCAAAAGGTTCACAGTACATTGGAATTGCCATATTGGTGTCATACCTGTGGGTATCGTTCGTCTTCCCATCGAGATTTGGTGCGACATTTCTATGATGATCACAAGAATCAAAATTTCCTTCAATGTCCCTATTGTCTGGATGTAAGTAAATTATATTATTTCCTAAATAATCCTTAAATAATCAACTTTATTCTATTTGTTAGATCTTTTATTTTTCGCATCGTGGAAATATAAATCAATTGCGCATTGAGCATTATTTCCTTCATTTAGATGAGCATGTCAATAAGCGTGATCCATCGCTACGTTGTTCGAAATGTTCGCTTAGTTTTATTGAGAAGGGCGATTTGAAACAACATATTGTCCAACATCATGTCAGCATGACCAAGACAAATAAGCCAGTGCGTCTGTTGCTAAATAATTCTTTACTAATTCCACGGCCCAAGGTACGCACTCATCACAGGGAGCAACCGCCATTTTCGACATATAAAAGGCCGGCGTTCTTTGCCTTTTTGGAGGGCAGAACATGCGCCGAATGTAATGCCGATTTTGCCAGCGAGGAAACGCATTATACGTAAGTGGAGATAAAGTTCGAAACATCTATGTTTCGCCTACTGCATCAGCTTATAGTCTACCTTTATACTTATGAACATCGAAATCTAATTAGTTTTCCTTTAATTGATAGGGTAAACGTTGGGGAATTTCTGTAGAAGTTCCTCTACTGTTTCCTTTGCTTCATGCAAGACATCCCCCATACAAAATTAAATGTTAAGGAATTTATTTAAAGGTTCCTCGACAGTTTTCCTTCTTTCATGCATAAGCCATCGTCCATACAAAATTCCTTACGGCACCACCGAATTTATTCTTTTGCGTCTAATATTGTTCTTAAAAACATTAAAGTAGTTTTTTTTTTTTTTGATTATGTTCCGATTTTTTTTTTAATATTGAAGAATAATTCTTGAAAAAATATTTGAAATACATAGAAAGCTGGCAATTATATTTCATTCAACTCACTAATATACCAACAAATTGAGTCTCAGTAATTTGACTTGGAAACAAAAGCAATTCGATTATAAGTAGACCTAATTTACCTGAATATTTTGATAACAAATGAACCAAAACTTTTAGTAGAAAGTATTTTTCAGCGTTCGTTACGGATAGCTTGAAAATCAATCAATAGCTCACTGTAAACCAGACCAGACAGGGTTTTATCTTATCTTATTGATATAATTAAATCTAATTGAGAGGGGTGAGCTAGTTTAATGGTGGGCTGATTGGTTGGTTGTTTGGGTCCTAATAGGATAATCAAAGGCCAAACATGATTGTTACCAATTTTTGAAAACTTTTTTTTCTTTTTTGCTTCTTTCTAGTGGCTGGCTGCATTGCGTCAAATGCAATTATCAGACCTGTTGCGAGCGTGCTCAGTTTCGTCATGGAGTTCATTGTAATGGCAACTTTGTGGATGCCATGGAGGTGAATATGCCGCAGGAGATGCATTGCATTTGTGGTTTTGCCACCAGTAACGGAAATAAAATGGCACAACATTTGGCTGGTTGTGGTCTAAGCACTTGCTATTCCAGTCTGGAGGCGGCTAATGAGAATGCCGTGAAGAGGAATATGCTTGATATGTTGGGTCTAGTGCGACGAGATGGTGAAACATCAGGGGAAGGAGCCGACATGGATGATAATAATGATATGCTGCCGCCATCGGGCGAAGAACAACAAGTAGATCAAGAGCATCCCCGTGTAGGACAAAGCCTTTCAGAGGATGGACAACCGCATGAAGGCGCAGTTAGTGCTGGAGTGGGTCTAGTAGAGCCGTCAAATCAAACCGATTTACAACAGGATTATATGGAAAGTGATTCTGTGCCAGATCTATCGCCGCAAGCCTTGCCAGAGTCACAAACTGGGCCGATACAATTTGGTGAATTGGAGGCAGCACCTGTTATGCTGGTGCAAGGCGGTCCCTCAGACTATGCACAGCAGACGGTGCAGCAGCAACAACAACAACAACAACAGCAACAGGCACCACCTCAGACAACGTATGGCTTGGGTGCTTACGGTCAGAGTGGCATCTCAACGGATATTGATATGCCGTTGATTGGTGAACTTTCCGATCCAAATCCACCGCCAACTCCCCAATTCCTGGGGGAAGTGCATACACCCATGTTTGATGCTGTTGCCGCTGCCGAACAGCAACATTATCATGCCCAGCAACAGCAGCAACATCATCCCCAATGATATAGACCTTAGCTGAAACCACGCGATTTCAGTTCACCTTGGCAAAATTATTAGACTCAACTTCTCCATCCTTCTTTCTCATGCAATTTGCTTTTACTTAATTAACTAAGTAAGAGGTGTCATCTACTGGCGGAGCTAGTATCTACTAAACGCTTTAAGAATTCGCTTTTTAAAACATAAAGATATTTTCCTACGATAAAATATAATTCTTAAATGAAATATTCTGTAAGGACAGTTTTTATGTTACAAGGGATACAAAGAGCTTCTAAATTTGAATACTTTGCACCCTATTGCACACCTTAAGGGGCAAAGTTCCTTAAAATTTTCTTCTCTAAATACGCCTATGGTCCCCATCTGACTAGAGATTCATCTACTTGAATCTTTTTCGATTCTATACTCACAGATAAATGTTTGTTTATATTATTTAAAATTAACAAACAAAAAATTAACTACATTTAGATTTTAAGATGCTAATCAAAAGAAAAACAGAATTGTAATTTTCACAAATCATTTTTAATCAATAAAACACAAATCCATACATATTTGGTAAAAATTAGACTAAGCTGTCTCCTCAATTACCGACGATAACGTTCCGCGATAAAACCAAGACTAGACAGAAGCCAACCAACGATGAGTATAAACCAAGCTAAACGAGTGGTGTCCATATCGAGAGCCTTGAAGGGAAGATCATTGTCAAAGAGTCGCACATAACCAGCTCTTAAAGCATCATTAAAATCAGAGACGAGCCAATGTTGGAGTAAACCCACCGCCTGGATACGCATAATGAAGAATTTTAAATGCTCTGACAAATGGGAATTCTTCAGCATAGGATAGCCAATGCCAGTGGAACCCAAACAAGCTGAAGAGTAACGGAAAATGGGCTTTAAAACGTATTGCTGCTGCAACGAGAGGAAACCCCAACGATCTTCTGCCGAGGGATAGGCATAACTTCGATTGAAACTTAGAACAGCTGAGAAAAGTTCACTATCATTTACACCAACCATTAAACGAGAGACTTGATCTATCAAATGAGGTTTCACATGCCTCAAGACAGTATCAAACTCATATGTCCGTACAAGTAGCTTTTGCCTCTGCTCAATCAATTGTTCAATGCTGTCCATTTGCTCACCAACCAGAAGAGTAGTTAGGAAACTACTTAATTCATTGCAATACCAATTCGTCACCAAAAAACCCAGAATGGCTAATTGCAGGGCAATAGAAAAATATCGCAACGATGGACGATAGATTCTCAATGGACAACTGATGAATAGCAATTGACTAATACTAAGCAGGAAACAATAACTAAGATTTTTAGGCCGATTCACTGGACAGGCACCATACATGATAAACGTAATGTAGATAACTGCACCGAGTAAGATTAGCCAACTACTCCATTGAAATGGTCTTAGTAGATACATATAACGTGGTATCTCATTTCGCACTGGAGTCATGAGGCAAACCCTATTTATCAGCAATGGATAACTACTATCGCCCACATGCCAATCGATTTCCGGATACGGATGTAATGATATTTCCATTTTATGTTGTTGAATCAGCTTCATAATCCTCGTCATATCCACACCACTTGTCAGAGAGATCTCTTCTTCGGCATTACTCACATGGAGAGTGGCATTATGATGGCGCAGAAACTCCATGAGCACATGATAAGCAAATCCTCGTATTAGTCGCTGACCCGTCTGCTCATCTTTTACATAAAATGTCCTTGGTAAATCATTTTTCATTGGTGTAGAGACAATATAGCCCTGAAGATCTCTCGCAACTGGTGGAAATAGTTGATCCCTTAGATGTAACTCGTAATAATTTACCACTGGATATGGTGTGTAGCTATAGATTCTCTCTCTATGCACCACCAGAACATTGAGAAATTGTAAATACCAAAGTTTTTTAAAGATTCTTATTAAATCTCCATAGGCATCACTTCTCTCCGCTGGCAGAGAAACAATTAGCCGACTTTGACGCAAATGCCATAGACTTGTATCGAAATGATGCCAAATTAATTCCTCGGAGCTATCACAGAAGAGCAAAGTTAGTAGATTATTCTTGTTTAGTTGATTGACTAATAAGTTCCGTTCATCAACCTCTTGAGCTGTAGTGAAAATAAATGTAGTAACTTCAATATCACGATGTAGCCATTGTATAAGTAGTGATAAGTCCTCATTATTGACATAGTGACCTCTAAAAATGGGCGTATTTGTCCATGGCTCATTCGTCTCTTCGGCAATGACTGTTAAAATTGTTTGTAAAAAACTTAGATTATGCGTAGAGAAATGAGAACCGTATAAACAAGTGGCGAAGAGACATACTAATAGACAAACCAACCCGAGCAAAGACATGACTGGAATAAGTTTAAGTCAACTCAGGTAGGTTTCTAATAAAGGACTTGGTATCTAATTGATTTAATTTTGTTTTTATCACGTCACAAATATCTAAATATGAACACACTGTGACAAAAATTTTTGGAACACCTTTGGAAATTTGAAGGTAGGGTAAACTAGGATAATCTGTATAGTAGAAATTGTCGGGACATTCATTTTATTGAGGTTGTTAAACTTAAGCTATAAATATATACATACATAAGTATATATAAAAAAAAATTTAATTTAAGCCTCAAGTTATACATAGAAATAAATGTTGTTGTTCACCATTAAAAACTTTAACAACGTATTTTCAATTTCGAAGACAAAATGTATATAAAATTCTTTTTACATGCCGTATAGCCAAACGCCATCGGCCACTATTACACGCAAATTACCTTATTGCACACCTAGTGGAAAACGAGTTGCATAAATTTTCTTTTTTAGTCCGATTTGTATAGAATTTGGTTTGTCGGTAGAAATCAATGTCACTAATTGGTGAAAAAAATTGCGGAAGGCAAATGGTTTTTTTCCTAATTATGGGGTGGAAGAGGGCGTGGAACAAATTATAAAAATTATTCATCTGCGCGCATTCTGAACAATTTTACATACCAAATTTAGTGGCTTTAGCTTTGTTAGCCTTTGAGATAATCAGTTTGACGAAGGCGTGGCAACAATTTAAATGAACTGGATCTGCCTGCAATCTACACGGAGCTACATAACAAACTTGGTGGCTCTTGCTTTTAAAATCTCCGAGATCTAGGATCTAGTTTATCAGAACAGACGGACATCGACTCGGCTGTTAATGGTGAACAAAAATATATCTAGCTTATTTTGGCATCTTTAATAGACCATTTCACCTTATGGGCGCATGGCATAAAAATTAAATATAAAATCTTAAATTCCAAATTTCTTCGGTTGTATGAAATTATATTTTCTTCAACCAACTCAAAAAAAAAAAAAAACCATCAAAACTAATTCAGCAACGTTCGAGGTATGACTAAAATTTAAGACCACCCTCGCAACAACTTTCCCGAATATTTAGGGATTTCCAAGAGGTGTTTTATCTATATTTTGAGATTTCGCTTTATTAAACAATATATATAAGCATTTGTTTTTTCTTCATTTTTTGTTAGCATTAAAAATATTGCACTTTCCATCGACAAAAGATAAGAAGGACTGACACGAACAAAATTATTACAATTATTTGACTTAATTACACGACATAACAAATTAAAAGTTTTTGAGTACTTTGATCTGGTCTTTTGGATGGAATTTAGCAGAGGATTTACTAACAAACTAAAATTGCGAAACTTATCAACTTTTACAAAGAATCCTCTGCAACTGCCATAGAAATGTGAGCTTTTTCTGGAATACTTTAAAGTTAATTGCATGTCATTTCAGTGGCTTTCGTTGCTGCGATTGCAGCAAAGCAGACAAAACCAGAGCTGTGTCCAATTCCTGTTGAGTGCCACGTTCATTGTCCAGACACATTTCCGCGGCACGCTCATGAAAACGGGCCAAAACACGTGGTCTGTAGTCTACACTGGTAGCCAGTGGATTGCCAGTCAGACGCAGAGTTTCTAGTAATGGCAAATTGGCAACATAATCCACTTCATCTAGATTGTCTATCTGGTTCGAACTTAAATCCAAATTAACCAACGAAAGTAATTTGCGTAGGCCACTCAAATTTTTCAGTTTATTCTGAGCTAAATTGAGTGTCACCAGATTACCCATGGTCAGATGCCAGTCTATGCAATCGGCTATGAGATTACCAGATAGCGAAAGCATCTGCAAATGAGGCAATTCAGCAAGGTTCTGGACGATACGTATGCGATTTTGTTCTAGTACTAGGTGGCGTAATTTTGGAGCAGTTCTTACACTGCCATCAATTTGGGTTAATAAATTGCCAGTCAAATCAAGTTCATGAAGTTCCTGCCAGGCATCTGTCTTAATCAAATGACTATTGCCATTTGAGGAGGAAGGGGCTAATGCTTCTGGCAATATGCTGGGGACTTCACAATCCTTATGCAAATTATCACACAACAAAACTTGATTAATGTGAGTGATTGTCGTATGGTGGACACAAATTGTCTTCAGAGTTGGCTTTAACAATTCAATGTCCACAATATTCTCCGTGGATAGAGCAGAGAATTTTAATGCTCTGAGATTGCGGAAGGCATTCAAATTGAAGCTTAAACGATTGGGAATGATATTACTTAGACCAATGGGCACATCTACTGTGTTATAATCCTGGGCAAAGCAGCTCGAATCCTTAACGGGAGTAACCACCAAAGCCACGAGTTGTGAACAGAAATCCAAGACATGGAAGAAATCGAATTTGCCCCCAAGTACCAGGCTGCTGGGCGGCGGACAAGGTAAACTTAGACGTTCACTGATGGCAAAGACCTGCAATGGCAAAAACACATAAAAAAATAACAAATTTATAAAAACAATATGATTATATTTAAGCCGCCTGAGCACAAGTCGATATTTGTGGATGTAATTCACGTTCTTCCCCCGCCATAAACTGAGTTAATAACTTATGAAGCAAAGCTATGCCCAATAATCTACGCTGACCCATTGTAAAATGCTTTTTGGTCAGACCAAAGTAAACACCAACTCGTCGATTGGTTAAATGATTCATGCCGAGAGCATCTATCATGGCGGCCTCACGGGAATGTGCATCGTACGAAGAGATGCCCCTAAATCCATGAAGTAGCAAAACGCCACGTTTATCTTGCCATATATTCACAATTAATGCCAATTTGGGATCTTTGGCTAATTTAAGTTGATCCGGTTCTTGGAGTAATTTCTGGGCATGCTGCAAGTGGACATAAGGTCGCAATGCCTTGCCCTTGCCCACATAAAAAACGGAACGTAAGAATGTCAACCATATATCAATTTGATGCATTCTTAGAGCTCTTTTCTTAAGATTATTGGTTATGCGTGAATCCAGCAGCAAATAATTGAAATAGATTCGAGGAGTTTCCTTCTTATCATTATTTCTGGCATGCCAATTTCTATGCTTTATCGCATATTTGGTATATTTCTTAATATTATTATAATTCGCTTCGGATTTGAATGTCTGCTCCAGTTCGGGGGAAAACTGTTTTGAAGATCGATGCTTGTGGAGTACACCCAGCGTGTGGCTAATGCAACGGCGGGAGGAAATGAGTTCTTGTTTTGAAACTAAAAACCACTCGCATTGGACTAGAAGAATGACTAATGATTTGGACATTGTGTAAATTAACAAAATATTAAATGAACAATGAACTATGATCAAACAATAAAATAAATAACAAAATAAAAATAGAAGTTTACCTCTAAAGCAGATAGATTGTATTCCTTTTTGGCACTCAACAAGGCATCGCCATGTTCGTGAAACAATTGAGCCAAATCCTGCAGCAAATAGATTATATCATATTTATTGAAATCCAAAAATTCAGCCAAGGTACGTGGTAGTTCTGTGCGAAAATAGACAAGAAGCTCCTGTAAATATGTCTCCAGTTGCTCACGTCGCTGCTCAAGAAATGCGGGCTGACGATTGCCCACTAGCTAGAAATAAAGAAACATGGAATTGAAATTCAAGTTTTGGTAATGGTAGTTTTCGCGTCACTTTCATACCTTCTTGGGGGGTAAAAGTTTTTTACTTATTGATGTCTCTTCAACTAGCTTATCGTTCAATTGAGAAAAATCTCTATAGCGTCTCTCAACCATCCATTCCACTTTTCCCACACGCACAAAAATTGCATAGAAAATAACGCCCCCGCTGGATGTTTCATTATATTTGGGTATTGTCACCGCAGATTCCTCGTGTTGGCGATAATAACAAGCCATTGTTGTTGCTGTTGTTGATGACGCATTTAACAATTAATTTAGATAGTTAGATATGCATAATTTAAGCGTTATTTATCAACCGTTGGTCCAATAAATAAATAAAAATATATAATTTGCTGCTCAACAGCTGTTGATAATATCGATAACAGTTGAGCGACTAACAATTAATGGGCCTACGACGTGTTATCGAACGTATTATCGAATTCGTAGTGACTCTCCAAGTATTATCGATAACGAATCATACGGCATTTTTTGTTTACAATTTGCAAGAGAATTTCGTTTAGTTTTTTCAAATAGTTTAAGGCAAAAAAATATAGTTTATTTGTTAGCAAAGTCTATTAAAATGGCATTCCTTGGCGATTGCTGCATTGTGTTTGTATCACAGGTAAAACAAAAAAAAAAAAAACAAAGAAATTAATTATTATTAAATTAACCATTTAACTTATTTTACAGATGCTGTTCTTTGCCGGCGGCTGGTTATTCTTCAATAAGCAATTATTCAAACACTATGAGATACGTCACATATCCGTTCAATTAATATTCTCAGCGACATTTGCCTTATCTGTGACCATGTTCGAATTGATTATATTTGAAATTATTGGGGTATTGGAGTCCAGTTCACGGTATTTCCATTGGCGTTTGGGTCTGACTTTATTACTATTTATGGTCACGGCTGTGATTCCACTTTATATATGCTATTCTGTGATACATAGCATTTCTTTTTGTAAGTCCACTGTGCATACAAAACAAAACATTTTATACTATTACTAAATGATTAACTTGTTTCTTATTAGTTTCCGATCGATGGGTGAAAATACTCACCACCTTTTGTTGGTTTGTATTTCTCTATGGCCTCTGGCGCATAGGTGAACCATTCCCTTTGCTAAGCACTTCTCATGGCATATTTACCATAGAGCAGGGCGTCTCCAGAATTAGTGTTATCGGTGTCACCGTAATGGCTATACTTTCGGGCTTTGGTGCTGTAAATTATCCTTACACCAGCATGACCTATTTCATTAAGTAACATCATCAGAATTTTAGAAAATATTTTTTTTTTTAAATTTGTTGCATTTTTTTAGACCCGTTTCGCGTAGCGACATTGTCTGTTTGGAAAGAAGATTGGCCTTAACTGTGGACATGTTGACGGCTAAAAAACGGCGTATAGCCATGGCTGCCTATAATTATAATAAGCAGCATCATACCAAACCAAGAATATGGGAAATGTTGGCCTCGGCTGTCCATCGAACTACTAACAATGGGGACGGTGAGGCTTAGAACTAATTTCAAATGTTTATTTATATGTATTTCTTTCTTATTTTTTTTTTTTTTTTGTCAGACATTAATCAGCTAAAACAAGAAGTCTATGGTCTAGAGGAGCTCTTGCGTTCAGTTTTTCTGGAATTAAATTCTTTGAAAAATATGGAAGAACGTCAACGTTGGTCACAAACCCTGCAGGGCAAATATTTCAATGTATTGGGACATTTTTTTAGTGTCTATTGTGTGTATAAAATATTTATGGTAAAGATTTAACAAATTGCTTTTCAGTTAATGAGTAAAAAATAATTTTTGTAGTGCTGCATTAATATCATCTTTGATCGTGTGGGCCGTAAAGATCCGGTGACACGTGGCCTGGAAATAGCTGTACATTGGTGCGGTTTTGACATAGATCTGGCATTTTGGAATCAGCATGTTTCCTTTCTGCTGGTGGGCTGTATTGTGGTGACCTCCATAAGGGGTCTTCTGCTGACACTCACCAAGGTTTGTCCTTTTATATCTTTTTATTTGCTTAACTCTATAATGCTTTTTAATTGCAGTTTTTCTATCGCGTTTCGTCGAGCAAATCTAGCAATATTATTGTCCTTATTTTGGGTCAAATAATGGGCATGTATTTCTGTTCGTCGGTGCTACTGATGCGTATGAATATGCCAGCCGAGTATCGAGTGATTATCACCGAAGTTCTTGGCAATTTACATTTTAACTTCTATCATCGTTGGTTCGATGTTATATTCCTGGTCAGTGCCTTGACCACAATTATTGTCTTGTATATATCCCGGAAGGCTGTATGCACAGATGATTCCGATTTGAACTGAACGACGGGAATTATGTTTTTTAAAAGACAGATACCTAAGGATTAGTTATATATATTATACATTAACATATGTATGTATGCATGAATATGCCAAATGTGAATGTATGTATTTATTATGTGAGTTGGGTTTAACCAAAAGCACAAAAACGAATTAAAGTTATCTAAGCTGAAATTAAATCAAAAAATGCTTAGTTATAAGAACTTCAAATCTACATAGGCCAGAGTAGAAGAGCTTTAGAAGAGTTTAAAAGTGTTCATATACAAGATGCAACAGATATTTCTTCTTCGGAGATATATAAATGCTTTTAAAGGGCTTTAAATCGCAGTAAAATATATGAAATTCTGCTAAAAAAATTATACTGGAATAGAATTGTTGTTACCAACCAAGAATAAAGCTCTCCATTCCGATTCATTGCCTTTTTTTAAGTACGCCCCAATCAAAAACTAATTTAATATTACATTATTTATCTTTTAAAGCTCAGCAAATTAAACGGAAAATAACTAAGCAACTTTTTGAAACAAACTATAAAGTAACTGCTAATCAAAAATATTCCCAGTATTACTTAAGTTTAGGGAAGCTTTTTTGGTAGCTTTTTTTTACAGGACTCAAAAATTGAGTGAGTGTTTTACTTAAGCTTCAGTTTGATTGAAATTCCAGTTTATACTCATTGGCCTTAACATTTCCTTACTTGAGGCTGATTGTTGAATAACTTAAGAAGCTGCCCAGGAAATATGAACTTTAATTTTTTGTGTAATAAAAGAGAAATATTTTTTGTTGACTTTGTTTTTTTTGGTGTCTTCTAAATGTACTTTAAGTTAGGTTAAGTCTGAAAATAAATTTGTCACTTCAATCAAATCATATGGAATGAGGTATAGATGTATAAGTTTATATGTATTTGTACATATAATATTGGCAATTTTTATTTTTTGCAATATTATACCAATCGCAATTCTGAACAGATCCCAAACAACTTAATGGCCCTATTCCATGTGCGGGCAAAAATGCCATTAAAATGTTGCGGCTGCCGCAAAAGATCCAACTGGGCGGAAAAGCATTTGAGTGTCTAGATGAATAAATCATGAAACAAAAGGAAAAAAATGATTGAAGGTTAGCCAAATGTAGAATGATGCATTTCAGGAAAAAGTTCACAAATTAATCATGGACAAAAAGAATAAAAACTCTCTCTCTCTAAATGACAGACTTATCTTGCTTATCTCTTTAAGTCAATTCGAATTCATGTTGTACAGCCTCAAGGCCAGAAAAGAGATTTCGGTAAAACAAACAAAAATACCAAAAAGAAGACGCATGATGTGATACGTCTGGAAATGTCACCTTAAGACTTGGCGCGAATCTGACGCACAGTTTCACGTTCTGCCCATGAATGCATTACAAAGGGTTAAATGTCAAAGCAGGAAAATATGCTAAATATGTATGTGTGTGAGAACAGACACACAACCACATTCAAAATTTTCCTATGACTTGACCTGAAATTTCTGTCAATCAGATGGGGTGACTTGCCTTTATCTAGCTTGCTAAAGCAAGAGCAGTACGGTAGTAGGAGGTTGTCGACAAGTAAAACTAATTAAATTTATGCTAATTAACCCGCAGTCATGTGGCCTGGAACCAGACCTTAATTATTTGTGTGTCTCTGTATGTGTATATTGCATACACAGCATACAAAGGAAGTCCAATCAATTGGCTTGGCCAATTTACATAAAGACCATGAAGTTACCCACTGGTGTAAAAAACCTGGCTAAAACCAGGCCAAACATATTATCAACCAGTAATCAATAAAATCGATAAGGTAAATGAGACTAACAGGGGTCTTAGGGAACGGGAAGTGTAAGCACTTTCACCAATAAATACCTAAACAGAGATATTTTCAAAGTTAGGTAAAAGTAAGTATGTATGTATATTGCAATTTTTTTTCTATTCTCATTAACATTTCAGATGTCTTTAAGTGGCCACATTTCACTCTCTTTCTTGGTTTAAGTGTCAGAATTAGAAACCCGCTGTCATTTTCACACACACACGTTTATCGCACATTTGCAGGCTGCCTGCCATCACCTACACTACACATAACTTTCAATTTTTAAAAACCGCCTTTGTGGAATGAGAATCGAGATTGGCTTAGGGTATGAGTGTGGGAAATGAAATCCGTGCCAACGAAACTATAGCATCCAAAAGTCGACAGCTAAAGAGTCGTCATATCAAACAGTAGGTAAAACTGGTGCTACTCTGACCATGTTGACTCACACCTTTTTTTGTGTTTTGTTGCCTGGATGGATTTCAACCGCAAAATGTGCCAACGATTGAGAAACTGTCACTTCCGTTGCGTTTGTAACTTGCTTCTATCATTCTTAACCAAAACGAAAGCAAAAAAATGTTAGTTTTTACAAATACAGTGTTTTGTTTGCCTACTTTGCAGCGCAGTGTTGTAATTTTTGACAGTAAGAACTAATTTTTTTTTTTTTTAAATCAATATTTTTCTAACAATAAGTATTAAGGGTAAGGATATTCTAAAACTTTGTTGAACCGTAAAGAACTTTCACAAATTGTTAAACTATCAGTTTCTATCACATTTATTAAGTGGAAAAACTGAAATTAACGCTTTAGAAGACATAATTTGTTTGACCATGGGCTAAGGGAAATAATTGAAGATATTCCATATACTGATAATTATACACCGATAATAATTAATTATGAGATATCTTCATTCGATTAAATACAGTTAAATCTTTTATAAGAACATTGTAATAAGTATTCCACTGCATTTTTATAGAAAATATAAATATAAATTTCATGGTTTCTTTCTTCTCTTTCTTTACCTCTTTCTGTTTTCTACTGTCTATCCTGTGTCTCTTATAATCAATCGCCATAGACAATTGCAATTTGAACCCTGAAAGAGGAGGTGTGAGATGGTTGGGTCAGCAATTGTCTTTCAACTGAATGGACAGCGTGTCTCCTTTCGACTGACCAATAGCCTGTGACAGTCTGTGTATGTGTATGTAATTTGTTGGCAAAATGCCAACTACCCAACGCCTCCGTCCCCTCTATGTCAACCACCCTTTGACCATCTCTGTCACAAACAACTTTGGTATATTGCTCTTTTTTTCTTTCTCTGTATCTTCATTATGGCACAACATTGCCGTGGGCTCTGTTTTATATACTACACTTTTTCTGTCACTCTCTCTCTCTCTTTCTCTTTCTCTCTTAATGGTCCTCAGCAACTTTATGAACAAAACTGGAATATTCAAAAATACAAAAAAAAAAAAAAAAAAACAAACAGGGTGTTAGGGGTAATTTTTTTCCTCAAAGAGAATACTGTTATACTGAGAGGGGTTTCGCTTTCGCCTCCCTATTTTTCATAATTTTGTACTGCTTTTTTTATCTAAAACAAATAATAACACGTAAGATATCCCGCGCTTTTTAATTCAATAGTTTCATGGATACATATTTCTTTGTTTTTTTTTTGTTGTGCCATTTGATTTCCCATCATCTGTTCATTATTATTATTGCTTTATCGTAGATTTATCCCAAAGGAAACATATATTTTATTATTCTTCATCGTTTTATTGTGTTTGTGATTGTTTTTTCTTCTTTGTCCATTGTTTTTTTTTCGTTTTGCCACCTCTGAGAATTTTTAAGTCCCGTCTTTTAAATTTTATTGGTAGTCGATGTTGCACATATTTTATATTTTTTGATCCAACGATAACTTTGTGGGCAAATTAACTTTCTGTTAATGTTATGCTTATTATCCGATGATTGAACAGAGCCTGAAATATTCGAATATTTTGAGCAACTATTTGGTTAAATTTTGTTAAACTAACTTCCACAGTTTTTCTCTGGCGAACTTCGTGAAATGCACTTCTTAGCCTTTGTATGCCAAATAAATCCAACACTACACTGATTTTGCTTTCCCTGGCCTTGGTGTAAAACCAGCAAGAATAAAATTAGTATGAGGTAAAGATACATTCTATATAGTAAGAAATACAAAACAATGCTAAAGTATTTTATCTTACTAAAAATATATATGTATAATATAACCATAGAAAATCAACTAAATGGAAAATAGAATTATAAACTCAATTGAAATGTTTATGGTATAAAATTAATATTATATGCTTTGTTTGTGATGCCACTCTGACAAGAAATTGGCTATATTTTGCACTCACCGATTTCAAAATAATAAAGTAATAAACATAATTATAAAAATAGCTTTTAAACATTTGATGCACGGAATCTGCAAAAAAAGAGAATTTCTATTGGGTTTCAAAAATCGAATTTTTGGACTCCTCTCTTTATTGCACACTGTAGAGTGTAAACTTAACCCATTTCACATCCCCTGATCCTCTTATACTCTTAGTGCTTCATATATGTAAGTAAATTTAGATACTCTCTGTTGGTGTAGCTAAAGGACTAACTCGGGGATCTAATGTGACCTTTCATTGAATTTTAATGTATTGTGACTTTTCATTAAAGTGTTTCATAGTTCTTGAACCTGTTTTTTCCTTTTATATCGACCTCAATTTGTAAAGTTATTGGGTTGCTCTCTCTAAAGTGCCCCAGATTTCCCTTGCTTTTTCCTCTCTTCTATTTTTAAAAGTGCCCTTCAAACATTGTTGTGTTAGCCCATCAAGATGCGCTAACTATAAAATAGGTTTTTGTCCACATATATTTCCACTCCGCCCACAGCACAAATGAATGTCATTTCATTTAATAATCATGTGGAGGCACCTTTGTCCACCACATATATGGTGACCTATTATTACTTACATATATGTACATATATGAGGGGATTCCATCCACCTGTCTGTAATTACATTTACTCACAACTTCCAAAAATGTTTTCCGTGTTGGGTTATGAGTGAAGGTGGAATTAGTTAGTTTACATGTGAAAAGGAAGGGCTACAAGGCAGTGGTAGCTCTATGAAGGGTGAAAGGAAGAGTGGTAGAGGTTTAAAAACCCATTTCCCGCTCTATTATTCAATTTGCACACAGTGAAACGGAACTATACAGATAATGGAAGTATAACTATAAAAGCACAAAAATTGTTCGCGTTGCGATGCAGATATTTTGACAGCCTGCGGTTGCTTTTCAATTTATTATTCATGACAAACAATAAACAATTGGATACAACACAAAAAGAGAAACATAAAAATTTATACACATATGTATTTATATAGAATTTGAAATATTTCATCAGTGTTTTGTGCACGAGACAGAAATAAGGCGGGGGAGTGGCGGCAGAAATCAAAATTCCTGCAACAAATTGTGTGACCCAACTTTCTGATTGAGGTTGGTTTTTCTATAGATAGGCCAGACGGTAGGCACGCCATATGTATTTTTAGGACATATAGAACACTTTATTTTTTATCACTCGGCTTGGTCTAGCTACCCTCAACCCTAAAACACCACCGACCCATAATCCGTGTGTCCCACCCATTCTATCGAACGAATCTTTTAACTTTAATCAAAGTTTTTGTTGTCCTTACCTTATTTATACTCTTACCAAAATAGGGTAGATTAATTTTGATTAAAAGTGTTCAACGCGTAGAAGGAAGCATTTTCAACTATAATATATATAACAGACAATAAGTCATGCTTCTGTTTCATTATTAACACATTTTACTTTTAAATCTCCTAATTGAAAACTCGAGCGACGTGTCAAAATTAATTATGAATTTTATTGAAATTGAAATCTGTTTTCGATTTTCTTGTGAAAAGTAGAATTCCAAAACTATTATATTTTCATGAATTTCTAAAATTTGAAAAAATATTATTTTGATTAAATTTTGTAGTTTACTAGTGTAATGAAAGTAGAAAATATAGTACCTACTGCTGAGATCAAAGTAAATGATCTTTATTTCCTTATCCCCAAAAATCTACTCAACTATTTTCATTGTTTCCCCATAGTTCTTATTAGATGCTGCTTATTTCTAAAGCTTTCACTTAAAAGTCTTAAATGGGAGTGTATTTGACTCCATTAAAGGACAATCGCTAGGATCAAGTTGCAAGGGTATACAAACCTCGGCTCGTTAATTTGTTAGGTGTTCCCTTCCATAAAAATATACATAAAGCCACACAATGGCATTTAATTTTTCATCTCCTTTAATATTTCGCTTTATATCAAATAACAACTTTGGTTATTCTTGTCGTTGTTCCACAAAAAAATTAAGTCATCATTAGATTTAATAGTTATTAATGATATTTTGCATTATAAACCAAAATAGTATTCAACAAATTTTTTAGATATTTGATACCATTGCTTTCCAGCAGGACACTTTTGGTAACCACATTGATAATTCATCGTTGAGAATAATGAGAATAAATATTGTTAATAGTTGATAAAGTTGAATTTTAAATAAAACTAGTTCAAAAGTATTTATTTTCCATTGACATTTATAACATTTATTAGTCACGGTTTTGGGATACAAGAAATTGACATTTTCTGCGAAAAATTAAACACATAAAATTTCTCATTGACATTGTAGAAAAATAAAACCAAAAATAAAATATATACATGCATTTCTCCCACGAACTAAACACGAAAATACACATTCAAATGATCTCCAAAATTCTGTAGATTGATAAGATGTCCTTCGGGTTCAGTTGTAAATATCTTTAAAATGGCCCAAATGCGTAGACATACTGATAATAGATTGCAAGCCACTAGAATTTTAAAGCAAACAGATATAGCCAATTGACTATATAAATTCTGACGATCTGCATTTTGATCCGAATCGTTAATTATAATAATTTCCGTTATTATAACTATCATGCTGTTCAACCAACAGCAAATAAATGTCAACAAGTAGGGTATAAAATAAATTAGTGTCATCCAATCGATCTTCAATTTGCTGTCGTATTGAACTCTTAAATAAGAACTATGAAAAGAGCAGCGTGAATAGCGGAAGAGTCCGTATAGACATGGGATTACTATGGCAAGAATACTCAATTCATTGATCCATTCTTTTCCCAGCAGCGTTTTGTATGATATCAAGTATTTCAAATGGCCAGACCAAAATTCCGATATCCAAACAGCATCAATTTTGGGGCATATTGCTGCTGCATGCACCAGCAACCACAAATATAAAGACGTCCACAAGCATTTAACTAGCACCATGAAAAACCCCGTGATGACATGACTTTTATATTCGCCAGGCATTTCTATTCAATTGGGAGGGTATCACGTAGCCAAAAATTGATATATCAACTAAAGAATTTTCAAGCAATCGGTAACTTTTTCCGTTTTTCTCAATTTCTCAAATTATTTCTAATAATAATCATTGAGTTGTTAAGCTAATATTTGACTAGTTTCACAACGCTGTCCTTTTGGTTTTAAAACCAAATCGTCTGATTTAAATGATCATATATTATCTCGAAGCTCTAAACAGTGTGGGTCTTGATAAATCGGGCTATAATCAGATGCATATTTTTTATATAGAATGGAAAGAAGTTTATATCCTATGTAAGTTAATCTCCATATTTGGATTTTTGATTTCCTTGGCTGTAGTAGCAAGGAATCTTAAGTTAGTTTTTGTATCCCTTCAGAGGGTGTATCAAAATTGGTCTAACCGAATTTTTGCATGCGAACAAACTGGTCTTTCACATTTTCAGCAATTGGAACGAAGCTTCGTATTTAAAATTCTTTTTAAGGCACGCGACACAATTCTCGAAACCTTAAACACATCGTTAAGAAATCGTTCAAAAAACCACATATTCAATTTAGCGCATTTAGTGTTTTTATGGCATGCACCCGTAGGGTGCAATATATTTATTGTTTGGCTTAAAATAGGAAAAGGCAATAATATTGAGTTACCATTTAAATCATCTTAATCGAGGGACCTTAAACCTTAATATAAAGTTTTGACAGCACTACAGGGGTTGCTATTCACAAAATCAAACAAAAATAAATAAAATTAATCGACAATTAGAAGCTTTTGTAGATATGATTCCACTATGATATGCGTATTAAAAAACTCAGTAATCTCAGGCCAAGAAAAAGAGAGAGAGAACAATCAATTAGACAATATTCTATCATCAGAAAGACAGCCAACTGTCATTGTCTTCATTCATTCAAAATGAAAATCACACCAGCCAAGCAACTGTATGGACAAACTGTCCGTTTATATAGACATGGTCTATGTATACATATGTATCTAGCCATGGCCATGAATCTGGTCTTCTCCACCTCCCAGTTACAGCCTCCTCTATCCATCATGTCTCTGGGCCTTTGCCTTTGCTTCTGACACTGTCAATGATGGCCTCAATCAGAGCTGTCATAAACAGCGATATCGCCGACAGTTAGCGCGCGCCATGCAAATGGTAAAGCCTTCTTCTGTTCCCTTCCTTCTCTTGCTACAACTCTCAACCTCCATTTATTCCATTTGGTCTTCTTGGCTATTCGTTTTACCCCATCGCATTTGTGAGGCCATCAAGTGTCATTAATACGGAAATTATGCAAATGAAATTGACTTTTTCTTTCCCTACTGAAAAGGCCGTGTGTTATAGCAATTGACTGTGGTTATTCCAGTTTTTGCAATTATGAGCAACAAATTGGTATTTCAGAAAAACAAATTTTTGTTATAGTTTTATTCAAGAGAAGTTGTTATCAGAATGTTTAAATCTGGATTAGGCTACAAGCAACCTAAATCAACTACGGAATATAAATATATATATCTTTTTATAATCTTTATAAGGGAGACACCTTTAAAGATCCAATCAAAATCAAAATTATGCGCAAAAAAAATGTATGAAATAAGTAAAAACCATTGTTATTTAAACAAAAAAAACTAAAACTGGGTCCGTTTTAATCATTGACGGATCTTTGAAATTGGGTAAATTTGCTTCTAGGATTATGTTTCATCTATTGGAGATTTGAAAAATAACTCACTTACGTCAAGTCGTAAGTAGCGTTTCACCTGTTTTTTTTTTACAAAATTTAAAGTTGTTTGTAAATAATGCTTGATTTGAAGATTATTTCTTAACCACATGATATTCGTTCGAAAACCGACTTTTTTAAACTTCTTGCCTATTTTGTTGGGCAGAGTCTCCTTCTTTTCACAGCAGATCTGAATTACCCAATTTAAATACTTTCATTGGCTTTTTATTATAAAAAAATTATAATAAATATTTTTTACGTTTTCTGACTCGAAAAATTTAATGAAATCAATAAAAAACCGCTTAAAGTTTTTAGAAACTTTAGAAACTAACTATAAAAATAAGTTTAGATTCATTTTAATTAAATCACTTTGAAAGAACACTCTGAAATAAAACTAATTAACTCGCTATTAAGATAAACAAAACAAATGTATAAACAAAATCGAAATGTATTATGAAGATCTTTAACTAAACCGAGTTGTACTTACTAATTGTTGAGTTCATGAAACTTTCTGTTCAGACTACGCATCCAAAAATGAAGAGTTTGATAGGCAAATGTACAAATCGGCTTGAGACAGATTTTTCTAGTTTATGTATATACAATATGCACAGAATCAGACAAGACTGTGTACCTGCCTGTCTTAAATGGTTACAAATTGTTATGGAAATCGTAGATCTAAGTCAAAAATTGTACATTTAAGATTGCCCTGATTGTGTGTCTGTGTCTAAAGGTAATAAAACAATCTGTTTGGACTATCATCCAGTGCATTTATCACCAAGACACAGGGCGTGGTATTAAGCTTTAGCTACTTCGGTCTCCTCCTACCTTTTTAACTTAATTTTGCTTTCTCGCACATTTCTTTTGCTCAACTCAATCTCGTTTCTCTGTTGGCCAGGTGTGTATAGTCCCTCATCTGGTTGCTGGTTTGGGGGAGTGGCGTTAGGTGGAAATCTGTCTTATCAACATTTATGACACTTTTATGAGACTCTCTCAGCAGGAGGAGAAAAATCATTGAAGCGCAAAATCGTGCAATATTCTTGGCACAGTTGGCCTAAAGGGAATATGTATGGGCATATAGAGGGCGGATCAAGAGGGATGGTGCCGTGTTGGACCAGGGCCTAAAAGCCTGCCTAACTATATTATGGCTGACCTTCATTTGATACTTGTTGTTGTTGTTTGGCTGGCCATGCATGTTTTTGAATTGCTCTTTAAATGTCAGAAAAATTATTGAGTTTAAATATTGATACCTGATGTCTTTTGCAATCTACTCTGCAGCCTCATTCTATGGCCTCACCTGCCTCGTCTTTTGACACTTCTTCTCCATCTACTGACATTATTAACAACAATGATTGGACACAGCTGAGGTCTTTTGGGAAAGTGTTTATACATAAATTTATATACATACATATGTATGCCAAGGCCAGCGCAATCAAAAAAGTGAACAGAAATATTAACTTAAACTAAGCCGAAGTGTGTATACCCTGTCGCCTGATCGCATATAGTCTTAGTTAATTATATGGCTTAATATTATTAAAATTATCTTTCTACGAAACTATGTACGTTGATTGGATCTTAACATATTGTTAAATATAATAAGTGAGCCGGCCTGCGCCTGAGAGAGATGCCCATTTGTGGGAGGCAAGCGTAAATGTATGCTATATGAACACATTTCGTCGTGCTGATCAAGAATATATATACATTATATGGTCAGAGATTCTTCCTTCCACAAGTTGTACACATCTTCCCAAAATTAAGATACACATTTTGCGATCTAAATAAAACAAAGCCAAGTTACCAGAGAAACGGACGAACCAAATGCAAGCGTATTAAAAAGGTGAAGTCACCTTGTACATACCACATACACATACACATATTGATATGTAGGTATATACAGGGTAACCATGTTGTATGTATACGTATGCATCTGTATATCTAGATTGGTGGTCATTCTACTATTTTATTACCCTGTATTGAGGCATTGACCAGCTAGCAGCCAATGATTCCCCTGATATGCTGCAGCAGACCTTTTAAATATTTGATATAGGCAATAATTTGATTGGAAATCGGCATTGAAAAGTTGTGTATGTGTTCTATCTCTCTTTCTCTTTCTTATTTTCAATCTCTGCTTTGAAGAGTGGTTAAAATTAATAGAAGGTTATGTTATAAAGCATCCATTTCCTTTGGGGCATTTATGGCTTTGCTTTCATCTGGAAAGTAATCAATGTAATAATTGTAAAAAACACTTTGATTGCTTTCCATTTACACAATTTTTTTTTTCGTTTCTTTCTTTTTTTGCATTACGAGTTTCTCTAATTATGTGTAACCTTCGCTAATGAGTCCAGAACACGTGGATGTCGATGTTGATGATGATGCCCTGAAGCAAGGAGGTGGAACTTAATTAGTTAGCAGGACTCGAATGGCCAATTCATGTTGTGGTTTAATGAGCCTGAACTGCCAGAGCTAAAGGTTAATAACGACCAAATGGGGGAAATTACCAAGATCCAATTGGGAAAAATTAAATGTGAATTGAAGTGGAAATGACTTCGTCAAATCGCATCAAATAAGTCATTAAACTTGTTTTCGAATTGACTAGTTTTGTAACTTACAGAAGTTAATCACTTAGTTGGGCTTAGTTGTAACGGGGAAAGAAATTTGAAATTCAGTTTTTAAATATTATCCCCATGGTTCCCGCTTTTTCAGAATCCACAATGATCATCAATAATCAGCATTGTTTGAAATTTGTACTGTGTCCTTCTACATTGTTAAAGATTACCACTAAAAGAAAACCAAGTTATTGTCTCTATTAAGCATACATACATCAATTGAGGAGCTTCTTCATAAGGCATAAGAAGTTGTGTTTCTGCAAATATACCGCAAGGTGCTAAATTTAGCTTATAAAGCTTAGCTGTAAAATACATTCACCTCTTTAAAAAAATAAAATATCTTTCGGGGTTAAGGGTCCTAACTACATATATAGTTAAAGCTAATGTTTACACACACAGAGAAGCTGCATTTAAATAAAGGTAAACTTATGTCACTTCCTTTTGTGGCCTTTGAAAACAATCAAATTTTTATCTCCAATCATTTTGGTATACATTTTTGGCTCACTTTACTCACCATTATACAGTGTTCTCACATGGTGCTTTGTTTTGAATGCCTCATAAATTGCGCATTCGCCTGTTGTGAACCCCTGCATAGAGAGAGAGAGAGAGTGAGAGAGATGTCAAGCCATGATGTTTTTCTTTTTTAGGTAAGAACGCATAAATTTTCTGCTGGAAATATTTGTAAGCTTGAAAAAATGAAAGTGAGCTAGAACAAAAAAAATTTATGAAAGTTTACTGTCAGTCGTAGTAGTACTTTAGACGTTCCTTGACTGTATTTTAACTGCAACCAGCATCTGCATAGGGGAATCCAAATTGACATCTACTAGGCATTGGTATGCAAATTGCACTAGCTTTCTAGATTTTATTCGAGTTCTCTTTCTGTTCGTTTTTTTCTTTTTGCGGAAAGTGCAATTTCGTCAGTCGCACCTCTACCACTTGTTCAATTTTCACAATGCAACCGTGAATTTGGCATTCGCGAGATTTTTCGAGCGCAAGTTTCCTCTTGAGCATTTTTCTGGTAATGCCAATATTTAAAAGGGATAATGCCGTAAAAGCATTCTTATTCGCTTTGATGTATCAAGTATTCGAGGACAGAGCCCATGGAACACCTGAAGCCCATTTACCTCAGGAGAATTATTCTCTTATTCTTTTTTTTATTTTTATATTATTCTTTTTTGCTCTCTGCTTTTGTAGGTCAAGCAGTGTCAGCCTCATCATTCTCATCTTCAGACACACCGTCATTGTCATGAGAATTTTATGTGCTAAAACTGTCAGTGAAGTTCATGTCACTCGCTATCTCTCTATTTTTTTTCCCTCGTACAGTTTCCAAATGGTTGGCTTCAAAAAATATGTGAAATTGTGATAAATGATGAGTTACTTATAAACAAAAGGATAGGTTAAAGAGGTTTCTTGTGCAGTTTTTAAATTGCTGAAATTTTTATTATAGAAAGAAGTGGTTTATATAGGATTTGCATGTTTTTTTTTAATCTTTGATGTTGTTAACATAAGTTAGGTTTTGGGCAACTTAACTTGCGCTTATATTTTTTATGTTTTAATCTACAGTGTAAATTTGTAGATACCTACCAAAGAAAGAATAATATCAAATGAACTTTGTAAATTATCAACAGGTTTTACAATTGGACTTCCTGTAGATTTTTTACACATTTTTGACTATTCAAACAGCAAATTTAGACATCTTTAAACAAGCTTTAAATATTTGGAGTTATTTTTGAAGTATTTTATGCTCAAATTAAGTTACGTATTAGAAAGTTTCTATTATTCGATTTAATCCAAATTAATGCAGAAAAATATTTTTTTCCGAAAAGAACTACCAATTGAGTATTTAAATAAAAGGTGTCTCGTAAAGTTAATAAATACTTTAACATTCAATGCTTTAAATCTGATCCGGCGAACTTCGTTCCTTATTTTAAAAATAAGTTTATTTATTAATAACAAGTTTGTAGTTGTGTTGACAGTACGATGAACCTAGGTATCAATCAGGTGTCCGAACAAATGCCAAAACTTTAATAATTACGAGTTGAATTTAAATATTATCATAATAATAATTATTAGTTGATTGCAATAATTGTAATAATAAAATAAAATAAAACAACAAAAATAATTATAGCTCAAAAAATGTCTGAATTATACATAGGAAGATTGGGCTAATCTAAAATATATATTCTTAGATTTACATAATCTTATTTTACGTCCTTTTGGCTGTTTAATGTTTATATAAATACTAACCATATCATAAATGTTTCTATGATTTGTCGAAATCATATTCATCTGCTTAAAATAAATTAACAAACGATGATCATTTGAAATATTCTTTGTTTGTACTTGGTTTCAACGCACTCACATATTTATAAACCACAATCATCAGTAGTGTGGTGTTCTTTAAAAACTGTTCAAACGTCAAATGCAAAGTCCTTCAGAACTGTCAAAAACAGCAATGGCAGTTGCACCCACTACAGCGGAGGCGGTTGTAAACGCACCGATAACCAAGACGGTGGCATCAGCAGCTTGGGGCAGCAAAAACAAAGGAAACACACAAACAAAAAAAATAAAACGAAAATCGTTAAAAATACTTGCACAAAAGGCTACTATAAGCAAATATAATATTGCCAACTCTTATGCTGACTTGTTGGTTGGTTTCACGAAAGGTTTTTAAAAAAGCGTGATTCGTGACTCGTTCCATAAAAATAAAGTCTTAATACGAAAACGTCTTTCTTTTTTTAATAATACTTCCACCTCGGAGCTAACGTATTTTTATTTTGAGCTCTAAGTCTTTTCAGAGACCCCTTAGCTTTTATAAGAATGGGTGTTGCAACTGAATCCTGACTGGGTACTTATTTTTGACAAAAGGACTTAAATTGAAGAAGTTGGAGTAGGTTCTTCCTTTCTCCATAGTCTCAATGATGGTCTAGCATACATCTATTTATTTTCACTCATCAAGTAGATAGAAAACTCAATCCCATTTAAGCTACCTAATCTTTAACGAAAGAAAATACAATTATTTCTTTAGCATTTTTCAGAAGGTTTTATTTATTTGTATTTACTCAATTAAAATTTAGTTGGGACATTTTGCTGCTGTTAATTTTACTATTCTTTACTTTAATTTTCTTTCCTTTTTCTGGCTTTTAATTGGATTTGCTTTCATTTTGTTTATATATAATTGGGTTTTATATGCATTTTAGTTGAATTTTTTTTTTTTTGTATTTACTTGAATCTCTCTAATAGAATTTTCAGTTTTAATTTCTTTTCGGTTTTCATGTAGTTTTCATTAGTAGTTTAATTTAATGAATTGTTTAAACATTAATCTTTTATATTTTTTTAGGTTTCTTTGTTAGTAACAATTTGCATTTTAGCTTGTTTCTAATACTCTTAATATTTTTTTTTTATTTCTTTGTATAGGTATAATATGCTTGTTAATATTTTATATATTTCATTTGTTTTTTCTTTTTGTATTTGGTTTGTTTTGTTTGGTAGAAAAACAGAAAAATTGTGCCACCAGATCATTTGTTTTTTAGTTAATGTTTTTCTTTTGAAAACTGTTTCCTCACAAATCCATTTTTTTTTTTCTTTGTTGACGATTTTTTTTCTTTTCTTTTTTGTTTTTAGTGTAGCTGCTGCTGCTGGTGAACCCCCTTAATATAATTTTTTGTTATCTCTTAAAATCCATACAACATTGAGTTTAGTTAATGCAATTCATCCATTTTGTAGGTACAATTTTCTTTTAATTTTAGTTTTTTTGTGTGTCTGTGTGTGTTTTTTTTAAATATATTTTATAAAGTTTTTTTGGTTGACCTTCGCAAAATTTTTTTGACAACCGCGAAAAAATGTCTTCCAAAAAATGTTTCAGCATTTTTTTGGTTCTCTCAAGGTCTAGAAGAATACCCTTTCTTTGTCCTACAAATACAAATTATTTTATTATTTTTATCTTGTTTGATTTTTTTTATTTGGAACATCGTGCCATTTGGTTTCATTATACCTTTGCAAAAATTGAACTTTATTAATTTAGGTTTAGAAATTAGTCAACTGAAATTACTAGAAAATTTTTAAGATGTCGTTGGCTTGTCTTCTACTCTTAGATTAACAATTAGAATTCGACAAAAAATCAAAAGGAGAGAAACAAAACAGATGTTTTATGCCAAATTTTTTCTATTTATAAATTTATAATTATTATGAAAATTTAGCCAAATTTTTTTTTAAGTTTACAATTGGTTTTCGTGTGTATTGTTTGAGTGTTGTTGTTTACATTTTAACAATTTTAGTTATTAATTGTTTTTGTTGCTGCTGTTGCTGCTGCTGCTGCTGCCGCCAACAATAATTCCAACTTTGTCTAACTTGGCCAAAACTTATTCGGGTTGAGCCTCTCTGCGGGTCTTATGGCCACGGAATGAAGCTTGTATTTTAGTTGCGGCTTTATTCAATTCTGGGTCGGTTAGATCAATATCCAATTCTTCGGCAACTTTTTTGGTTATCTCCTTGATATCCTCATCCTCAGGTGCGTCCTTATTAACCAATTTACGGGCCAAATGGCCACGGAATGTGGACTGAATCTTTAAGGCCGCGTGACAAAGCTCTAATATTGAAGAACAAAATATTTTAGATTAATTTTTGCATAAACCTATTCGATTAATTACACAATTAATAACTAATTGGATTTAAGCGCCATTTCAAAAATAAGCTCATTAAGGCTCTTGCCATGCCACAAGCCCCCTCTAACACTCTCTCAATTTCTAAGGCCACAATACTCTTGACTCTCTCAAATAATTAAAGGAAGTTGCCATTGAGGCACGTTTCAATGACGCGTGACTTGACCACATCCACATGCATCCGCCATGACTGAGGGCATTATAAATGAAGCTTAATTTTGTTGTCGACTTCTCATTTGCTCTCTTTCTTTCTCTCTCTCTCACTCAATCTATACATTCTTTTTCTGTTTTAAATTGGCAGTGGCATGTGACACATTAAATACGCAAGAAATGACGGTGGTCTTTACACAATATTACGTATGCATAATTTGCTTAGCCTGGTCAAGTCCCTTGAGCCTTACGGCGGGCTCAGCTGTGTTTTGAAGAGTGTTTTGGGAATGATTTGATTACGATTTTACCGACAAAATTTATGGGCATATTTCCCATCTGGGTTAGCTTTGAGACTCTCAATGGTGCTCAGTGCAAATGAATTTCAGATAAATATCTGAAATCAAATGTCACAGAAGGTTTTTTTTACGGTTGCCAACTTTGTAAAGTCGTTAATTTTCATTTTTATCCAAAGGGCCAAAGGGCCTAAAGTTATAACGTCGTTTGTCTTTATATATATTTGATTTGAAATATTTCTAATGTCTCTTCATGATAAACTTAATAGTGGTTAGGAAAAATTTTAAAAATTGGTATAATAGATTGGTATACATCAGATAAACCCGCGATTTCCTAGAGAAGATTTTGGTACTTATGTAATTTTATATGTATATTAGCAGTAATCATGATAGGGGAATTTTTACTGTGGAAAAGGTTTGATCACAAAATCAAAAATATCAAAAAAACACTGAAAGGCCTGAAAACAGATTATTTTAATTTTAGTAGTTGAAATTCACAAAATTATAATCTGGCATTTAGCATTGACGTAAAATTGCCTCTTAACCGTTTGCTTGAGGTTCTTTGTATTTTATATTATGATTTATGTAAATGGCTAAGAAATTTTCATAAAAATGCTCCACTGTTATTATTACATTAGCCTTGGCTTTGTGTGAAGATTTCATTTAGAGAACGCAAGAAGAAGAAAAGGGCAAATTGCATACTTTGTTTGTACGTTAAATAAAAGTAAAATTAATAAAAGTAAAAGTAAAGTAAATAAATCTACGCGTATTACATTTTTTTCAAGATTGAATTTACATAGCATTTGAGTGGATATTTTTTCCGTGGTATTTCGTTAAGCTAATGTCGCCGTCCACACACACACACACACACAACTAATTGGTCGGACATTTTTATCAAGTGTACGCAACGTGACCCAGGCCCCAAGCACGTGCCAATGCATTTATGTTTATTTATAAAATATTTAAAATAACTACAAGACGTGCAAATAGCTGAGCCTCAAGCCAGAACCTGGCCCATGACATTTATAGGGCAAAAAGAAGAAAAAAGAAAAAATTTGGAATTTCACTGACAAACTGAAATGTATGCACCCACCCTGCAAACACTCCCTCACTATCGCCCCTCTCTTTTCAGTTAACAAAACTTTGCTTTCGACGGTCATGTAACACTCTACACATGGCCACAAGCTGCTCACGTACACAGCCGTGTCCTGTCACAGGACCATGCAAAAAACAGAAAAAAAGAAACAAGATAGAAGCTTGGCAAGCTTGCCACCATCGTACATGTTAGCCTTTGCTTTTGGCCTTTATCGGGTATACAAATTGAGTTTCCTTCACCAGCAGTAGTTTTTGCACCTTGGCTTGCAGCCGGGAGCTGGGAGAAGGCTCAACATTTGGGAGTGGCAGCTGTGCTGGAATAGGCACACGGACATTGGCGCCTAGTTGATGTGTGTCAAGTGATTTGCATGTGAAATTTGGCAGCAAGTTAGAGGGAGGAAGAGAGAAAATAGTTCTAACGCCCAAGCTAATCACTGTCTAAGCCACTGACTGAGCCTCACTTTTTGCTGGGAATTTGCCAAAATAGTTATTTTTTCGTTAGCTTTCTGCCAACAGTTTTTTTTGTTTAACTAAGGCTTCAATTGTTACTAATGTTGATTTATTTATTAGATTTTTTCCCTCAGACATAACTCCATTTCACACAAAAGGTAATCAGTTATAAGAATTCCTTAGAAATATTTCCAATTTTCTTTCAGTAAATTGTGCTTCACCTATTTCAGCACATTTTTGGTCGTATTGAGCAAGTGAGATAGATGGAGAGGCAATGGAAAAAAAGAGAGATGGATGATAGTTATTTCTGGCCACAATAGCTGTGGCCCATGTGTTACCATCAATGTTCTTGACCCACATTCTTAACGCACACTCACACACGCGCAAAGCTACAGTTACAGACACGGGCAAAAAAGCTAAAAAACACACAAACAAACAATGCAAATTTTATTTTTTAAAATGAAAATTTCCAGACAATGGGTAAAGTAGATGTATGTGTTTATGTAAGGGTTTGAATGCCATTAGCAGCAGTGCAATCTGTGAGATACGTATGTCTTAAGTAATTGTGTCATAAATGTAGGTACAACAACCCATAGAAAAACAAGATGCAGCTTCACAACACGCGCCATAATGCGCAAATGATGATGAGTGTAAATACAAAAAATTTATTTCATTACCATAAAGTAGTAGTACGCTTTGGAAATTAGAAAATGAGTCTAAACCGGGTCTGGTCTAGTCAGTTTTAACATAAATGTTTCTAAGCATTTTCCTCGCATTTGATCGATTGTAATATGACAAATTTTTAAGCGATATATGTAGCAGCGGAAAGGAAAGATCCAAAGAACTTGAAAATAGTTAAAAATAACTTGAGTAATAGCTAAATATAAATCATAGCAGTTCCTCAATATCCAAAATTATTTGTTGCCAAAATTCTCAACTTATCATAGCTCATGGGAAAATGTTGTTCCCTGTGAAAAGCTTTCATGCAATTTTCACCAAAAGTATCTCGAAGATAGAAGTATATGAACATCTTTTAAAATGATGTATAGAAAATAGTTAAGAAGTGTTTAAGTAACAGTAACAGGGTATGCATACTATTTTCTTAGCTAACTTTATCGTTATTATAAAATTTTTTAAAGAAAATCTACCGAAAGTATCTTTAAAACAGAATATAGAAACTTCTTTCAAAATGCTATCATTAGATGGCTGTAGACTTTTCCATTATCTTTTATAACTCTCACTACAATTTACATTTCGCACACAGCCGTCGACCCAGCTGATGGCACCTTTGTTTTGACAACTGTGACAAATTTCATCACTGTATGGGGTGGTTCATTATTTGTTTATGGCCACAATCTTTCATAAAACCCCTCCTATCCTCCCAAAAGTACTCCCAACTTTCCTTCTCTTCATACCATGGCCGAGGCCTTGTGACGTGTTTCAGTTGTGTTTCACCGTCGGATTTTAGCGTTTTGTCATTGTCAGGCTGTCATAATTGCGTTGTTAAGTCTTTGCCATAAATCTACATTTTAATTACTTGAGTTCACTGTTCTTCCACTCACCAAAAACAGAAAAAAAAAAACCCACACACACCATGCACACCATTTACAACAACACTATGTGAGAGAAAGGAAGGAGTAGGAGAGCTCTTCTATTTTGATTTACCCAAAAAAAATTTTAGTCAAGCTGGCACTTAATTTGCACTTTCTCGTTATTTCATTTTATTTCTTTCCTTTCTGTTTTTGTTTTTGGGGTTGAAGGTTTTAAAAAAATGTGCTCCGATAATAAGCAGAAAATGGCATTTGTTAGCCAAGTTCTTGGCAAGGGCCACATAAAAATACCTAGGAAACCAAAGAGATTTTTGCCCCAAATGCGGTTGCCAAGGATCTTTGCTCTCCATTCATGGAAGCCATTTTTCAATTTCCGGAACTCAAGAACTCTGCCTCAGTCTTGTGGTTAGCCAATTTAAATTGTCTTCAAGTGGCGGCAAGCGGACCAAACTGAACCTTTTGATAATAGTAACTTTTTTCAGCTTCAACCACTCTTTTTACCAGTAAAAGGAGAAATTGATGTTGGATGTAATTAAACTACAAATCGGGCAAAACACACACAAAACTTTCATTAATATAAAGCCAGATTATGGCATTTGGGAGCTTGGGCGGGGAATTGTTAGGTGGCATTTCCCGGAACTGAAGCTACGTAATTAAAAGTCAGTGGGGCTTTCAGCAAATCCTTCTATACATTATACATAATTAACTGTAGTTTATAGTTGAAGGCTTTACACGTGAATTTGGCTTTAATTTTTTGGTTTGACACACTAACATCTTATTTAAAGCCATTCGAGGACTATGAATTCAAATTATAATTAAATATTTATGCAAATATATTTTCGTACTCACATGTTGGCAATTAGGCAAAAACAGGTGCTACAATTTTTGAAATATTTAAGATAACATTTAATAAATTACAAAAGCGACTTTGTGGTATCCTCTATTTTTGAAATAAAGCTGTCTTGTCTTGGAAGTTTTTGAATTGATTCATTTAAATATTCTCTGTTTAAGAAACATTTTGATCAATAGTTAGGATTTAGCTCCTCACGCGGATAGAGAACATATATATTTTATAGACATCGAAATGTCTCTCTGCAGCGGTATAATAAATTACCAGCATTAAAAACTTTCTTTTTATTTACTATCTTTTCTTGTTTTAGTATAAGAGATCCTTAATGGAAAAGAGTGGTGAAAAATGGCGTTGAAATGAATTTCTTCATTTGTTTTTTTCCTTGTTTCAGGCAAATTTTTATTTCCGCAGGGAATGTTGTACTATGATATTAGATCTTCATCGTAAAATGCTGTGGTAAAAAACATCATTAAATTATTTTAGCATGAGTCCTATATACTTTTGTTAACATTATAATTAAATGGTACAAAATGAAACTTGGGTAGAAAAAACGTTTATGCCGTAAGCTGAACAAATACACAGCAGGCGCACCTTTTCTAAAGATTTTCTTCTTGTCAAGACCCACTTCTCCTTTTCTATCTTCCCCTATATAGACTAATGCATTATAAATTAAAGGTCCCCCCGAAAAAAAGCCAGGAGTGAGGTGGAAGACGAAGAAGGTGCTCAACATTTTTGTCGTCCGTTTTATGTACTTTCTGGTTTGCTAATTTTTATACCCTTGCTGAGAGTATTATAAAGTTGGTCAGATGTTTGAAACGCAGAGGAGAAGACTTCAACCCCATAAAGTATATACATATATGTTCTTGATCAGCATGAGTAGCTAAGTCGATATAGCCATGTCCATGGTATTTAAGCATTTTATAGTCTTTGTGAGATGAAGTATGAAAATCATCCGGATTGAATCACTATGTATATCATTAAGTGCTATACGTTAAATCGGTGAATACATGTACACATGGATATGGTTTGCAAAAGGATGGGCGAAGAAGAAGAAAAAGAAATTTCGCGTTTTATTTTATAGGAAAATAAAACGGGCTAGAGTGATAGTACTTTGAAGTTTTTGGCTGTGCATTTATGAATTGAGTTACAGAAAAAGTGTTTAAAACATGTAAAAATATTACGGCGTAGGACTGCAAGGGTATATATATTTCGGCATAGTCAACGTTAGCTTCTTTGATATTTTTTTTGTTTCTGGGTCACACAGGGAAAAAAGCGCAAATTCAGCGCCCTCAACAATACAAATACAGATACAATGTTTTTAGTTCGTGCTGCTTATTGCGTGTATTTATTCCCCACCCACTCGGCCCATTCATCCCCTTCAGCGTTTTCCCCCTATCCTCCCCATCATCTTCACCCTACTCATCCTACTGCTAAATATTTTTTTTTTTGTCTTGTTTGTTGTGGCGGACAACAACACTTAACATGGTACTTAAATGGCTTGGCCCTGTCGCTCGCTCTCACTCTCTCTGTTTAACCTACTTCCTACTTTATATCACCCTCTCTGTCTGGGGTGTAAATAAAATTACAAGCTTGCTTAAAACCAAAAATCCAATTAGGAAAACGCGTGGCTCTTCTGTATTATCGCAGTTGTTCACTGCTCTTGTTGTTCTTGTTATTTTTGTAGCTAACATGCGGGACAACAACGGAAAAGAACAAAATAATAAAAGAAAACAGCGAAAAACACGCACCAACATAAAGGAGTTTTTAATGCATTTATGTAAGTCTCAACAACAAGCAAAACTCTCCTTTTCTTTATATTGCCTTAACCGATTAGCAATGCAAAAATTTATATGAAAAAAATTTGGAAAATTTGTTCGCACTTTGAAAAAATAAACCTTATAACTTTGGCATTTTTTAAAGCTTGTTAGGAATTTGGCTTATAAAAGTGATAAAAAATTTTGTGGTACATTTTTTCTTCTTCATGTAAAAGCTAGTTTCGTGCAGGCCCTGGTTAAGGCCATCTATCGAGAATTGGCATATTTCTAGCTGATACATGCAATACATCTAATAATAAGATTCCTAAAACAGTTTATACAACAAGTTGCAATTTTTTAGAAACTTTTCTTCTTCTGGCAGTGTAAACTTATATAATTGCAATAAGTTATCAGTTTGCTGAAATCGATTGCCACATCAAACAAAATTTGTATTTGTTTTTAATTGGAATTTGCAAATTGCAAACAAATGTTGTATTTTTATTTACATTTAGTAGTAAGTTTTATGCTTGTATGATATTCGACTGTCTGACAGTCGCTCTCCCGTTCTCTTCTATCTCTATCAAATACAACTATAATTATTTCAATAAATCAGCACAAATAATTATTGGAACATTTAATGGCTTTTGGCCTTGAGGTTTTCCATATTTTACATATTGACATAGATGAAGAAGAAAACATTAATTTGCTATTTGGGTATATAATTGTAAAGGTAATTTTAACACAGTTTTGCTCTATCACTATGTGTATACCCATCTCTCTCTCTCTCTCTATGATACTGTATATGTTTACCATAAAGAACAATTAGTAAGCAAAGATTATGCCAGACAAGTGTATGAAGGGGACTCAAAATTGCCATAGGCAGAGCCAGACAACTAGGCGACCCAAATGATATAAAAGGCTAAATGCGGGACTCTCAGTTTTCCTCTCTGTGTATGTATCTGTGTGCAAACTTTGTTGGTTTTTGTGTGTGTGTTACGTAAATTAGTGTGCTTTATGCACAAAGCAAATACCAAAATGGCAACAAGAAAAAACATAAACCACCAGCAAACCTGCCAAAACCAAGCCGCAAAACGTTTGCAACAAGAAAATATCCTTTAATGGCTTTTTGGCTTTCGATTTTTACCATTTGCATTTGAAATGGTTTAAATTGCTGCGACTGGGATCTTTTTTTCTGGCTTATTGTTTCCAGCTTGGTCATATGCGGGCTTATCCTCTCCTCTTTTGTCTTTTTCTCTTGTTGTTTGTCTTTGTTGCTTTTCAAATGTTACAAAAATTGTTATTCTTTTTGTTGTTGTTGAAAAAGTGTGGCACATACACCCAAATACTCACACACAAAAATATACACACATAGGCTGGCTACAAAATTTTCAACTTGGCCATCTGCCTTTGAATTTATTCCACAAAAACGTTGATAATGCCCCCTCTCAACTTTTGTTCTTTTTGTTTTTGTTTTATTGGGCAACTCGAATGTGGAGAAGGAGTTAAAAGTTTGCTGAATTATAATCCTTAACTGGTTGAAAACGTAGTCTTTCGATTCGTAATTTTACGTGGTACCCGCAAGGCCAAAAGGTATTTGTGCAACCAAACGAGGGCAGATTTTAAAGTCGTTTGTAATGACTCTAATATACACATGCTTGCCTTAAAATAATAAGTTCTTAATAATTTTTGAGCAATAGACATTTTTATACCATACACCCATAGGGTGAAATGGTATATTAAAGTCGCCAAAATGTATGTAACAGGCAGAAGGAAGCATCTCCGACCCCACAAAGTATATATATTCTTGATCAGGATCAAAAACTGAGTCGATCTAGCCATGTCCGTCTGTCCGTCCGTCCGTCCGTCCGTCCGTCCGTCCGTCCGTCCGTCCGTCCGTCCGTATGAACACCTAGATCTCGGAGACTATAAGAGCTAGAGCCACCAAATTTGGTATGCAGTCTCGTGTAGTATGTACGCTTATCGAGTTTGTTTCAAATTTTTGTCACGCCCCCTTCCGCCCCCGGAATTTACATAAAACTGTTTTTCTTAAAAAGTATGGCAGATAGAGACATCAAATTTGGGTTATATACTCGTTTAGTTAGCGCGCAGTAAATAATTGTTCCAACTTTTTGCCACGCCCCCTTCCGCCCCCGGAATTTACATAACTCTGATTTCCTTAAAAACTATGAAAGCTACCGACATTAAATTTGGTATGTACGCTAGCTTAATAGACGCGCAGATATTGACTATTTAAAAATTTTGCCACGCCCATTTCCGCCCCCGAAAATTAAACAAAACTGATTTTCTCGAAAACTAACAAAGCTAAAGTCACCAAATTTAGTATGTATACTGGTTTAGTATGCGCGCAGAATACATATATTTTAAAAAGTTGCCACGCCCACTTACGCCTCCATAATTTAGAAAAAACCGATTGGCTCTTGCAATTTTTTGACCATCGCGATCAAATTTGGCAGACTAATAAATCTTATCTATTTCTATCAAACTACCAAATTTGATTGAAATCGGACTAGAAACATACAAAATATACGTATGAACGTATTTTGCTACTCGATCCATAAGGGCAGAATTGGCCGTTGTCTAGTGGCGGCGCTAGAGTGCTCGTGTGTTTGTAGAGTGAGCGAGATAGCATATGGTATAAGGCATGTTAAAACAATTTAATAGACATACATTTGGTTTTCGAAATTTTAAATATTTGTTTCACCTGGTGTATGGTATACCCAAGTCGGCGAGACGACTTACTTACTTCATTATTTATAACAACGAATCGGAACGAATTGGCTTTGATAAACAATGTGTTTATTCTATTCCCATCTATATTTTTATATAGTTTATGTAGCGTTGCGTCTGGACGTATGTATGTGTTTACGTTTTTAATTTATGAATAATCATTAATAAACAACCAGCATACTGTTATATATAAAACATATTAAATAATTTTAGTTAAATTAAAATATGTACACGTTCATATGTGTAAAAAATAAAATTGTTTTTTTTTGTGTATTTATTTGGTTTGGAATATTTAAAGCATCTATTATTGATCTTTGAAATTTAACATATTTGTTCACTTGGTGCATGGTATACCGCAGTCGGCGAGACGATTTACATAATTGTATAAACAATTATTTGAATGGTATTGTTTACAAATTTTAGTCTATATGATTTAATAGTATACACCTTTATTTACTCATTTACCAGAAGTTTGTTTAACATTCAAAATGAATATTTAAACAGATGTGGGTCTCCACACATTTTTTGGTCAATTAATTTTTTAGTCTCCCATTATATTCATAAGAGTGTTCTTTAGACCAAAAATGTCTTTTGGCTTTTATACTCAATAAGCTCCAGTGGCGTAATGGAAACGCACCGGCCTCCTAAGCCGGGGATTGTGGGTTCGAGTCCCATCTGGAGTAAAGCAAAATTACGTTAGAGAGAGTGTAAGGAGTTTTTTTAATAAAAAAAATTATTTTACTGGAACTGACAACGCCTAAAAATCAGTTGGAATTCATCATTATCAATCTGACTATTATCTGTTTTATCATTTTTAAGAACAATATCCTTAGGTTTGGAAGTTAAAGCAGACAAATATCTTTTTTTGGCGGTACCACCAAAATGAATCTTTTTTGTAGGATAAACTTGAGCCGACTTGAACGCAAAGTTTGATAGAATTGTAAATTTCTTTAACAAATATTAAACTCAAATTAATTGGACTTTCAAAATTAAATTGCTTTTTCTAACCAGATATAATATTTTGCTTGTTACTTCCTTGTTAAAAATTTTATTTTTGAGAGACATAACGACCTACTTACTTCTTTCTTATTCTGTTTAAAATCGAAATGCAAACCTTTGTGTGATTTCATTTAAAATGTTACATAATTTTTTCTATATTCTTGAAAAATAAAGTGGGCAAATAAATTAATTTTGAACATACAGTTTCCAAGAGTTTAAGTAAGGAAATGTTTAATTTCCTTTATGTCCTTTTTTCTCGGAACTTTGTAAAGCCAGAGTATGTATACGCATACTTTATTTTTCATATGTTCCATTTTCTTGATCCCATTCTGTATTGGCTCTAAATTTCTATCATAATTTGCATATACATGAACACTCGTGAAGCCTTAATTGAGTATGTTGCCTCAACACTTTGCGTATCCTTATTCTAGTTCTAGCTTTGACTCCTCAAGCGGGTCTAATTAGCCGTTCCACCCACATTGTCACAAAAACACAGCTTTCAAGATGTGGTTGAGTATGTGTGTGTTTATGCACACCATGTGCACTATAATTAAGCCCAGAACAAGAACAAGAACAGAAACAAGAAGTAGTAGAAGGTTGACACTGATGCTTTGGATGACAGCCCTGACTAAGTTTTTAATGAGCCAGGCTACCACTGTGGCTGCTGCTTTTGCTTTTCCTTTTGACTTTTTCTTATTTCGTTTTTTTTTGCGTACAAGTTGTATACCTAAATTTGTCAGTGGCTGTAACATCTTAATAGGGTTAAGCGATAGGTGGTAAAGAGTGTGAGAGTTGTGGGGGCGGGTAAGTTGTTTTTTCTGTTATTTATGAGCATTGTGAGCGATTAAATACCCCATGGTAAACAACTATAAGAAAGGGTTTTTGGGGATTGTTTAACCATTTCTATTTGCGATGCTGCTTGTTTTGGTTGCTTCTTGGTTGAAAAGTTTTACAAAGCCCTCAGCGACACTTCCTTGTCATTTGCAGCAGGCAAATTTAAGCTAACGCAAAACTTTTAGTTTGACAAATTTTTTTACTTTTTTTTACTGCAAATAAATAACGCAATACATAAAGTTATTAGAGAATATTTCGACTCCAATATCAGAATATACACACTGAGATTTCGAGGTCTTTAAGAAAAGAGAGGAGAATATAAGAAGGATCGAGGCAGAGTCAGGATGGTTGTATATATTCTCAACTGGTTCCATACGGGAACTGTATAGTTTAGCCAGAAATTTAGGAAATTTACGCAACGAACTAAATAGTTCTGTTAAAATATAAGCTAACGTTTCCTAAAATTTAGGAAACAGAATAAGATAATCATTATTAACAGTCTTTCAAATTTCGTGCGAATTGCTGAACTACAGAAAGAAACGTAAAGACTTTAAAGGGTTGCCTTGCTTTTGCTTTAGAGTTCGGAGTAAATGGCGGTACCCAAGTCAGGTCCCCACTTTGCTTACTGTTAACCCCAAACATTCCTGAGTTGCTGCAAGTTTGGAAAATTTTTCAGTTTTTGGTTTTGGGCTTAGATTGGGTCTCAGCTGTCAGATATGGATATAAAAGATACGTTTTTGGCAGTTTTTGGCTTGACATCTAATAATAAAAACGTAACAATTTCTTGGCTCCCAAGTAAAAATACTTACCTTTGTCATTGGGATCGAATTCAGCCTCAAGCTCTGCTTTGGTTGGCTCTGCAGAGGATGAGGCTGCCTCGGCTTCTGGAGCTGAAGCGCCATTGCTTCCATTATTGGTTGTTGTAGGTTTGATTTCCGATTTTTTCATGGTCTCTCTCACTTTGTGGCCTCGAAAGACGGCTTGAATTTTTGTTGCGGCTTTTGCTGTAATTAAAAGTAGAAAAGCAAGAAGCAAAGAGAAAAAATTAACGAAAACAGTTACAGAGACTTTTATTTCATCAGCTTAAAAAGTGTCGGAGTGCGTTGGGTTTTTGTGTGCGAAGGACTTCAATCAATTGCATGGGCTCGTCGAGTTCAGTAGAGCCGAGAAAGTTTCTTTTTTTGTCTTTTCCAATATTTTATGGCACATTTCACGCAGCTATCGGTTGATAGCAGTAGACGCCTGGCCTTGAAAGAAGTTATAATAAATTGGCACGTAAGGCTATTACTTCTCTCTATCCCAAAAAAGGAAAAAAACAACAAAAAGAATACCCACTATCAATAAAAAACAGAAAAGACACAAAGGGCAGAGGGACAGAGGGGAAAACGCAAAAGGAAAGCGAAAACGAAAACCGAAGCATTGTGCGCTGTTGGGTGGCGGAGGAAAAAACAGTTTTACTTTTTGTGGCTGTGAAAAATGGCTTCGTGTTGTTGTGTGAACAATTTTCTGCCACAAGGTTGTGGCAGGTATGCAGGTTGTAGCAGGTGTGCCAGTGCTAGTGCCAGTAGTAGCAAGGTTGGCCACAATTTTGTTGATGGCTTGGCCTGTGTACTCTGGCTCTCGGAGTATCTATGTACATATATATACACTATGGCCTGTCAACTGTCGAGTGTCTAGCGGTCAGGATTTAATCATTTAATAGAAATTCGATATCATTATATCCTTAGAGCTATACGAATTCAAAGTAAAACTAATCGCATTTAATGTATCTTACAGCATTGACCAACACGTTGCTATGCATTACATTAATTACTAAAAAGAACATTCCTCATTTTCCAAGAACTTTTTGTAAAACGAATATATAAAAATATATTATATTTTTTGGTTCACCAACACTACATTTAACTGTGACCATTTTACACAGTAATTGCTATGAGATACACAGGCAATTAATGAGAATATTGTACATGTTAACAATTTTCGGGTATTACTAAAGGAATTCATATATGGCAATTGAGTTAAAATATGCAGAAAATAATGAAGACTGCTGTAGAAATTTCACACTTGTTGAAGGTATGTAAAATTTTTTCAATTTTGTTTTTCTTTATTTTTATTCTGAATTTTTATCGCTCGGCATAAACATAAATGTTTTCCTTCTGGTTTATTGGATCTTTATTCGTGTAAAAAAATATATAAAAAAGAAAATACCTACTTTGTGCCCATTTTATGGTAAATTAAATTTTGTATTGCCAGCGGGTGAACCCATGGCTCATGGACCATTTCCTTTTCCTCCACTCACACACATTCGAAAACTTAAATGTTCATATAAACTGCATTATTAATGAATATTCATTTATGCAAGCTATTATATACTTAATAATTTGTTAGCAAAAAATAAAACAAAACCAAAAACAGGACAAAAAACAAAAAAATTCAAATACAAACAAATTAAAGTTATATGGGATGGCACTTGATATCCAGCAACATGTCTCAGCTCGCGTACTAAAAACGTGGCAAAGTTATTAAATAAATTTTGCATGTGGCTCATTAAATTTGACAGCTGAAGGAAAAATGGCAAGTGCCAAATAAAATCATAACCACAAGCAGCTACCAAATGGAGAGAGAGAGAGAGTGAAAGAGAGACAGAATGTGAAAGCTAGAGGAAAAAAAAAGAATATACACGCATACATTGACATGCAAACATATAGTAAGTTTAAGAACAGGGAGCCTGGCACTCACTTACACACAGAATATTACGGTGCCAGGATACACCCAACCAAAGGAAAAAAAGACAAAAATAATAGCGGTAGCACGACGGAAGAAGCACAGGATCTTAACGCAAAAGGCGAAGAAAAATAAAGAAAACAAAGAAAAGGCATCTTTCAAACTTATTTAATATATATAATAAACCATTTCGAGGGCAAGCAATTTCTTGCTTCCGTTTTCTTTATTCAGCAGCCTTTGAGCTACTTAGTGGACCTGTCCTCAACTAGTTTTCGCTCCTCTTTCTATCTCTGTCAACATGACCAGGCTAAGCTATATAATTAATTAAAATTCTGTAGCTAATGTTTGCTTTCTTTTGGTTTTCCATTTAACTAAACTTCACTTCAGAATTTTTATTTCGGTTTTTGAAAAGTTCCAAGCGTTTTCAACCGCAGAGTTTATACCAACTATATAACTTATAATAATCAATTGTGCCATTCATTTTTCTCAATCAACCTGCTAAATTTTGTAATACCTTCTATTTATTGTAAATGTAAATGTTTGTACACCCGTTGGGCTAGTTCTTTTTTTGTGGAGTTCTTTAGATAGTTCTCAATTATATAGAGCAACAACACTAATGGCAGAAACATATTAAAACGAATGAGTAGTGTAGCAGGAACAGCGAGAAAGAAATCTAACAATAAGATAGCAAGGGGAGAATTTTGCCAAGAAATAAACTGCAGCTGTGCCTTAGTCTCCGTCCCTACTACAAGCAAAAACTGCAAGTCGCCCAGTTGTCTTGAATAAATAAGAAATGCCCAGGACACGTACTTTCTTAGGATTTCTCTGTTTTTCTTCAAGAATTTATAAGCAGCAGAAATAAAAAATACAAAACAAAGTTTGAAATTACTTAAACATTACTTGCATTTACTTTGACATTACTGCATTTTTTACCTAATTTAATTTAATTTAAAGCTGTAGTTAGCTTTACTTTTATGTTTTAGTTCTTGGTTATTACAATTGTTTACTTAACTCAACTTTTATTGCGTTTTGCTAGTTGAAGTAAAATTTTGCTATCCATTTTGTTTTGTCGAATATCAGAAAGATTTGTGAAAAACTTTTAATGATTTCAATTAAACTTAGTTATGGTTGGGGTCTTTATAATCTGATCAGATATGATATGATCTACAGCATATGGTTTTAAAAACATAGTCTTGAATATTGAATTGAACAAAATTTTTGACGAACTGTCATAAAACTTTTAATTTTTTTATATATGTACATACATATATGGATTTTTTATATATGTATTTCAGCTTCGGCCCTCTGGTTATTCATTCCTATATAAAATCTAAGTGACAAACTTGTCTGCAATCTGGGTTTAGTTGGGTTTAATGTTAATAAAAATTTATGAAATCTTTATTGCAATAACTAACACGTTATAAATTAAATAGTCTTCAAAAGATCTGTATATCTATGTATATACAAACATATATGCAAGTAATCTATTTGGGTTTTTATATGTTCCTGGACTGCTAAGTTGCACACTGCACTTCAATATTGATTTATTGTAAGAATTGAATATAATTATTTAATTGAGAAAGCCGACTGATATTATGGTGTTTTAACTAAGAACCTAACATGTGTGCTTCAATTGCTTACATAATTTTATTTATTCCCTCCTCTTTGTGTTTTACTAATTAGATTTCAATGATTGCTGAATTTGCCAGATGGACAATATAGTGTTGATTAGATACAAACGATTACAGCATTACAGTATATAATTACTTAACTACAATACGCAATTGCACGACAGATGTACAAAATATTATTTTTCCCTTAAGAATGATTGTCTTTGAGAAAGTTTCTCAACTAAGTTTCATTACCTTTACCAGGGCAATTGATTTATTATTCAAAATCCATTTAAATTAATTACCTATATAATCTTAATTTAAACCTCAACAGGTCAAGTACCTTGAGGCGAGCTCCAATATAAAGGATTATAAAAAGGATTTTCTCTTCTTAAACCAAAGTTCATTTAATATAGCATACTATTTAGGCCAGATTTGAATCTCTCAAAGGTCTATTAAATGCTCATATAACCATAAGTTTGTTCTTGTTATTATGATTGTTATGCACCTTAACTGCAAAAGGCAAAAGTTTTTGGCCATTTGGTTTCACTTATCTAACCACTTGATGGACCCAAGTTAGTTGTTGGCTTCTTTTCCTCACTCTCTATCTCTCTGGCAAAGTGATTTATTTATGATTGTGATAATTTGCGAACCGATGCCATATTAATAATTCATTTTGTATCACGTTCTGTTGTTTTTTTTTTTTCTTTTTTATCCTTTTATGTTTTTCCGCAATGTTGACAAAAATAAAATTGTTTACGGTGCTTTGTTAGTTGTTTCTTACTAGATACTCCTTAAGGAAATTTGTTCGAAAAGTCGCTATACAAATATACCAAACCAAGCCTTATTGATGATGTAGGGTATTCCCAAAGTAGCCACGTTTTTACGTTAGTTGTGCTTTGGCTGTTTCACACTTTGGCCCGTAATGCGTGTCAGGTTAGATAGGTATGTATTAACTGTTTGAATGTACATATACATACATATGTATAAAGCCAAAACGACCTTCATTGTCAGCATGTAGCAAAATGCAATCGATATCAAGTTTGTAAAACGCAAATATTTATGTATGCTATATACTAGTTTACAGTGCGTTTCTGCGTTGTCTGACACCACTATCCAAAATGAATGACAAAATAATGTGAAGTGAAAGTGTTGGCACGTGCGCCTATTCAAAAACAACAACATTGATGAATTGGTTTGGCAGGATGTTATTTGTTTTGCATATTGATTTGTTGCCTTTTTGGCTGCGAGTCGCGAAACAACATTTACAAAAAACAAAAAAATATATCTACTATATTTAGCCTACACAACTAGGCTAATGGTTGCAACTAACGAAATGGCTTAATGATGGTTTTGGTGAAATTTTTGCACATGTTTGGTCTTTTTATCTGTAGCAAAGAAAAATGATGTTCAACTAATGTATCCAAAACTAGCATGAACAGAAAATGGGATGGAATAGTGTGGAATTTATGTTGGTTAATTTATTTAAGTAGACTTTCCTTAATTGTTGCGCCCTGTTCAAATTAAATGCAGGCCAAAAGTCAAACATACTCATAAATTACACAAACAGATACACACCACACGCACAATTACAGGGATATTGTCGTTGGTTGTTGGTCAAATCATAATGATGTAGCTTTGCATAATAAAAGACAGACCTAACCACAATTTTTTGAATTCCCTGCCATTTCATGCTGACGAAATTTGCCTGTTTCTTGTATATAATAAAGATATATGTATTTAATGGTCGGAGGTTTGCGACATGAAAAAACTTATTTTTACTCGGAAAAAATAAATTTAACTGTAGAGAAAAAAAGTTTTCTTCATTGTATCTACAAGGGACAATGAGGATGATTGGACCTAATAGTATTAAGTTAATACATATTTATAAAACCTGTATCATATTCTGATTTAAAGTTTATATTCTTTGCTTTAAAATAAAGTCAATCACTGATGAACTTTTGTTACAGAATTAAAAGAAAATAAAAATAATAATTAGTTTAGGTAATAATTATGATTTTTAAAAAGTTTATGGATGAATATCCTGAAGGTTGGTTATTGTACAAGGATTTTAAAAATTGATTTGAAATCAGCAAAACTTCTCTAGAAACATTCGAGGTTACAAACTACAAAGATTTAGTTTTATAAAGTTTTTGGTAACCAAAAAAAAACTTTTTATATGGCTAGTAAAGAAACCTAAGAGCATGAAAACTTCGTCATGGCCAAATGTTGCCCCCGACCTGCTGGTTTAAGCCTTAATCATTGTCAATTTTATCAATTGTCAGGCAGCAATAAAATTTTTTTCAATTTAACAAAGTTTTTGCTCTTTCCCCAGCACCGTTTCCACTTTGATTGACAGCAATAAATGGAAATTTTGTTCTATTTGCATAAATGTAGCAACTTAGTGCCAGATATACCAACAAACATATATATACCTATATATATACATATATATATTTATTTTTATTTATTTTTTTTTTGCAGACACACACATCATGACATAACCACTCAATCAATTTCAATTAGTTAGTTAGCACACTAAGAACTTAATTCGACAGTCGAAACATTGACATTCGAAATAGTCTAAACTACAATAAAAACCAAAAATATATTTTGTATTTATGTTTATAGCTATACAGTTGGCGCAAATGTACGATAAAAATATGTTGATGGTGTGGACAGTTTTTGTATGAGTAGAGGCTTTAAAGCATTAATGTGGCTGCAGCAGCTATGGGAATTCCCTCAAGGATTTTGAGCCTTCTTTTTGTTAGTCACGTAGCAAACTGCCAACAGGAGAAAATCCCAAAAATCCCATTTGTTGACAATTTGTTTACGTGTTTTGACTAAAGGACTTGAGAAACCCAAATTTTCTTTACGCCAAATGTTAAAGTTCACATATTTTAAAATTCTACAAAAGTTTCAGATGAATTTGAAAAAATTGCAAAAATAGTTTCTTAATAACTAGCGTTGCAAAAGGATTTAAAGTAAGCGTATCAAGAACCGCGCAAAACATTTCCTAAATATTAGTAAGTGTTTCAAAATTTTTTACTGCTTACAAAATGAAACACTTAAGTGCAGCTGTTAGTGTTGGCATAGCAATTGTAACGCACAAACTTTTCTAAGTGTTTGTCTGTCATGTTTGTTAAAAGTTTTTGTGATTTTATTGTTCGACTGGGTTGTAAATTCTTTTATGTATGTTTTTTTAAAAAAGACCTCTATATAGTCGACCCGATTTCTTAGCCCAATTAAAGCCTTTTGGGTGTATTGTAAAATGTTTTTCAGCACATTGAAAAGGGGCAAAGTTATTGAACTGGGGGCACTATTTACAACATTTTTGCAACTTTAAAAAGTTTTATATTTTAATATTGTTTAAAGCACAATCTAAGGGGTTTTTTTCTTTTGCTATTAGTTACGCTTCCCCTGCCATATTTCCGGTCTATTTATGGCGCACTCTTTCTCTCTCTCGGGCTTCTATTTTACCCATAAGGAAAGTTGCTCGCATTTGCTATATTTATTATTAAAATGCTACTCAAAACTTGCCTCCAACTTTTTTTTTGGCAACACGAAAAAATTAAAACAGCCCGCAAGGCAAACAGCGTAGTAGAGTTGAGGAGAGCAGAAGGATAAGTTAGGAGGAGAATACTAGCCAACGCAGCACAAAAGTTTATTCAACAAAAATGAATATAGTATTTTTTGTTTAATTTTTTGTTTTAGATATTTTTTTTGTTCTCTGTTTGTATTTTAGTGTGGCATGCAGAAAACTATGTGGCAAACTCGACGAGAGTCATGTGGTAAAGGCAACTGGTTATTAATAAAGAATTCACTGTGTATGTCTACTCGCAAGTTTTCCCCATCTGCCAGTTAAGGACAATTGAAATTGAAATTTCTAAACAAGATATGATGATGGTAGAACAACGATGGCTGTAATATTAGAGGGGAAAGTAAAACATAAGAGCAGAGTTCCATGGCAGTTGGATAAAACATCCACAAGGTATGGAACACAGACTCCTTGTGCCTCACATCACTTTAGCTTAGCTGGAAAATGAGGTTAAAGGAGGGGAGGGGGTCTAAAGGCCAAAGTTCAGGTGGCAGCTTGAAAGCTTTAAATGCAATATCTAACCTCTCCTTTGACCAGAAGGTCAAATAATTTTCTGTCTTTTTATCGGCGGAGAGTGTGGACAGGTTTATTGAAGCTGACTGTCATTATGTATATATAGCATTTGACCATTTATAATTCTTTGCAATTTTCTTCTTTGTGTTTTATTGATTATTTCATAACCTAAGTGCAACCTACTTGTATTTATAAAATCTATTTAATTCTTACATCAGAGAGCGCAGCAAATGGATTTATCTTATTTTCAGGCTGTTTAATCAACGTTTATATTAATCTTATCCAAGAAAGATTGAGCTATTTTCGACTTCTGTGAAAACAATGTAGCAACTGGCTTCAAGGGTCAATTATTTCCTGTTTTTTTCACACAAAAAACTAACTTCTCTATCAACCTCATTAATGGTCGTGTTAATTTTTGAAATTAATATCGTGTGTTACCAGTTGAAACTTACTTGCAACTGGCAATTCATCATTTAAGCACTTTCAACTTTTTTCCTTGCTATCGCTCATTTTATTCTATTGATTTTGCTTACCGAATACAACAAGAAATCAGAAGGCCGGGGCTAACATCGACCGCGTCAAAGTTTGTACACCCTAGCAAGTTTTTTGTTACTCTTTCTTTGCCGTCACGGCCTACAATTTTAGCATAGCAAAAAACGGAGTTATTGATCAAAGTTTATAGGTGTAATAAGCTCAGCTAAATTAAATTTCACGATAATAGCTCCGAAAATAACGGACGGTTTTTGCGGTTTGTATACATCTAACGGTCTAGGAGGAGTTTGCGTTGAACCAGACTGGCAGACGGACATGACTGTATGAACTCGGCTCGTCATGCTGGTCAGGAATATGTATTAATGGTCGAAAATGCTTCCTTCTATGCGTTGCACACTTCTGACCAAAATTAATATACCCTGATTGCATGGGTATAAAAATCAGTAGCTCATTCTCGAAAAATTGCAAACCCTTTCCATTAACCTTCTCTTTGGCTTCATTCTCGCATCAAGTCGCCAAATTAATTGCTCGACGACATGCGAAAATTTAATTTTCTTATTGTGAGCACAAAGGAAAGAAAGAAAGCGGGAAAAATGGAAATAAAAAAAAAAAAACTAAAAAAAAAGGGAGTCATGCTTACTCGAAAAATCTTTGTTTTTCACTGTTTGTTTTTTGTTTCCCCCTTTTGTTGTTTTGCTTATTATTTATTGTTGTGCTTTGTTTATTGTTTGCGCCTTTAATGTTTGAGATGGGTTATTGTTATTATTATGTAGGGAGCTGAATGTATATGGTACATAGAAGTAAACTGAGCCAACTCATTAAGATGGAATGACTGACAAAACAGGTGATTAAAAGTGAAAACTTTTTTGTTAATAATGGTGAGAATATAAATTGTAATCTAAATATAGAATAAATAATGGTTAAAGACTTTAAGTACTGAAAGTTGTTTCAAAAATTTCAGAGTTTGAATTACTGTGTCTATAGGGACCAATTTTTTTCTCCCTTTGAGTTTGATAAAATTTTATGCAGTTTAATTTAAATTAGAAAGAATTGTCTTTAAAGGAATATGCTAAAATTATTCAAAGGTTTTAAATCTGTTATCTATGGTCTCACGGTCGCTTTCAAATGATGTGTTAATTAATTCAACAAAATGTCAAGTGAAAAAAACTAATATCCAAATTGGAAAAGTTTTACTATAGTAGTAAAATTATAATAACCATTAGAAGATGTGGGTATAAAAAGCCAATATTATGCTGACCAAAAATAACTATCATTAGACCTCCAAAAAAAAAAAAGAAACAAGGCAAAGAAGGTCAACATTTCTTTTCCATTTAGTCAAAAAGCTTGACCACAGCACACTGCCACCACTCACTCAATTAAGACACTGAACACAGAATTAAATTAACTGGACGGTACCCCCAAAAGAGTCATAATATGTTCCTGCTTCTCCGCCTGCCTTCACTGATGGCCATTTCCTTGTGGCCCCATTTGTCCCTCCCCCTCTTCCTTAACCTAAAATGGTTGGGCTGTGTACAGAAAACATGCAAATGCAAACAAATGAGGCGAAGGCAACTTCAAGTCTCGAGTGAAAATAAAACACTAACAATAACAAGCGGCTAACTAACAGTCAGCCTTATCAATAGAACAAGACGGGCATAAAGTGCTACGATACCATAATGATCAAAGGGAGAACACGAAGAACACCAAACCAGAGAGTGTAAATAGGATTAACTACTTTCTCTTACTAATTTTCGGTTATTATACACTTGCAAAAAGGGTATATTAATTTTGGTCAGAAGTCTGCAATCCATAGAAGGAAGCATTTCCAACCATATAAAGTTTATGCATATTCGCAATCAGCACGACGAGACGAGTCCGTCCGTCTGTTGGTGTGTCCACCTGGATCAAACTCCTCCTACACCGTAAAAGCTACAGAGCTGAAATTTAGGCTTGTACTGCAGAGTTTGTATATCTCGGATTCAGCCGGATTGGACCACTATATCATATTGTTTTGTATATGATTACTGTACAAAGTTTAATGAAGAATGCATGACTATTACACATAGCTCCCATAGGAACGATCGGTTGAAAACAGTGACTTTTATTAATAATTTTTCATACGATTGCCCTAAAAAGGGTATACAAACTATGGCGCGGTCTAAGTTTGCCCCGGCCCTCTGCTTTTTCGTTTCATGAATCTCTTTTATTGTAGATCGTAAAGTTGCGCAGATGTGTCAAAATGTGAATTAATCTCAACAGCATTACGCAGTTGTTGTGTTTACATTTGTATTTGTGCTTGGGAGTAAAAAGTAGAGGCTGAGCTTTCCACTTAAGCGGCTTTTGCAATTTTCTATTTGTCCTCGCCCACTGTAATTGTTTGCCCAGACAAATGACAAAACGTGTGCCCATAATTTTCCTTAATCGGAGCTTAATCGGATGTATTAAAAAAAGATGTCAAAATGAAATTAATGACATCTTATTAATAAAATTATAAAATACGTTTAACAGCAAAACCTACCTAAATCGGAAAATCGCACAAATTGCAAACTTTTCATTATGTCACGTAAAATACTCCTGTACATAAGTTTCCAAAATGTTTGCATTTCCGATGAAATTATTGAGCAACATTGAAAACTTATCCGGGAAGTATTCGTTTGTAGTAGTTTAAAGTTAAAAATCGATAACTTGACTAGCAGACTATAAGAAACTATAAAAATCTAGAGCCACTAACTTTACATTATTAAAATATTTATTAACGAAATTGCAATCCATACTTTGTACATAGAGAAACAATTTTGAAAATGTAATGCTTGCATTAATGTGTAAATGGGTTCCGTATGAATCTGAAGGAGGCAAAAAGTGTGAATCACATTGAAATAAAAATTTCGTAGGATTTAATTTCAATTTGGTTTTTTATTTCGAGAGACAAATTTAATGCTCTCGTGTTTATTAAACACTAAAAAGAATTATACGTAAATATTTAAGCAAATAAATAACTTAATACTTTTCTGGTTTCCAATTGGGCAATGGTAAGTTTCATTCCATTTTCCAATTTCCCTCCCCGCCCTGTTGGGCAATAGCCCACACTTTTCCCAGAATCTATGCGCATTTCATTTGGTTGCATTTTCTATCAAATTGATTTCGTGCTCAAAAATCTCTCTTTACCTTTTGCAATTTACATTTTCATTCCCATTTCTCATTCCCTCATGATGTTCTTGTTGTTGTTGTCGTCAAATTAAATATTAAAATCAATTAAAGCCCTCGAGCTTAAAATACATACAGCAAAAACTTTCAACCTGTGACAAAAATGAAACATCATCCAACAAATACTTCCATCCAAACAACCAGCCAACCAACCCGCAATCCAACCTAACATCCTGCTGCTCTATCCATCTCATCTTCATCCTGACTGACTCAACACGGATTTTGTTTATTTTGGGGTCTTATTTTTTTTCTGAATTGCTTTTTTTTTTTGTGCGTGTTTTACTCCGCTTCTGTGGGGAATTTCGCTCTGTGTAATGAGAAATTGCAGCTTGCAGCAACGACTGAGCCGAATGATTAAATTATAAATGCAAAAAGCAAACAACAAATATGTAAGTAAAGCATTAGAGTAGAGGCAGCTGCAAGCTAAATAGTTGAAACGAAATTTTCGTTATATATTTACATTTGTCATAGCCCTATAGGAGGGTGAATATATGAAAATATGGCCCCCAAAAATCCGAATAATGTTTAGCCCCTAAAGCATATGAATTCTTGATTTGGGCGAAGTGCTTCAACCTTGCCGATGAGATATCTGTCCTAATTAGCAGTTAAACCGTGAATGCGTACGGAAGAATGTATGATTTAAAAAAAATCCAAAAACTGCGGCACCATTATTAAAAACTTAATATCTTGGACCAAAGTATGGTCTTGCCTCACTGAGTTCGTCGATCTATAGAGACACGAAATTGTTCATTCGTATTTTTTCTTTGCCGAATTAAAATAACTGCACTATAATGGACGACTATATGAAACAATATTTAAGATAACTGCCGTAAACTTAAAGCTTGCAATCCTTAAGCTAGAAATAAAATTCAGCCGAAATTCCACCATTTTCTACCTAAAAGGAAGCAAACTAATTCGTATAATATATCAGCCAATTAGGGTCATAATTCATACAATTCGCAACCAAAACAGAAAACATTTGAAATTCTTATACTTTTGCTTTTGCTTTTGCCATTCTCCTCATTTTCTTACAGCAAAAAATGAGCAAAGAAAGAGAAAGAAAACACAGGAAACACGGACTCGGACCTACATTTGTACTGCGGACTGCGACTCCTATTTTTTGCTCGCGCTGGTGGCAATTTAAAAGCGGATAATAAAAACGGATTTACAGTTATAAGTACAAACACACAGACGAAGAGGGAGAGAGATCTCAACCGTGACCCCAACAAAGCCCTATCCTCAGAGCCGTAACGCAAATAAATGTGCCAGCGAACAAAAATCCGTTAAATAAAAGTGCTAAATAAATATAAGACTCTCGCCACTCTGCGAATCCAATTAAAGGTAAAGCAAATTGTAGCCTTGAATTTTCTTCGATCGTTTCCCTGATATCATCTAAGTTAAGTGCCCAATTCAATAAGATACTTGGGGTAGATACATACATAACTAAGCGATAAGTGGTGAGCGGTGAACGGTTAACAAAGATGGATTTCAATCGCCTTTGTCGCATTGTCATTGAGTTGAAGAGTTTTTTTTTATCGACCAATCCACCAACCTTTAGTCCATTGAACAATTGCATTGTCACCAGCAGCAGCATATAACATGCACAACACAGACAAAGGCTAAAGATGATAATTCGTGTGTGATACCCTTAATGTAAAGGGTACACGTAAAGTGGATAACTGTTAAAGACTGAAAGCCTATACGAACAGTGATGATAGATTGCCTTAGGTCCGAAGTACTTAAAAAATGTACAAGATGATAATATTTTTTAGAGCACAAGATGATCCACTGGGGCGGGAAGTAGGGAAAAATCTTTCCCCCTTCAACGATATTTTTTACCAAGCCCGATTTCTCTTCTAAAATAACCGATTTCTTCTCCCAAAATGTATACTTAGACCTGCCACTGGCCACGAGACATTACTTTATGACTTCTTAAATAGAACATCTTCAGTTCGTCTTGAGCAATCAAAAAAAATCAAATATAAGTATGCACACAAAAAAGGTGGAATCTGCAGTTGCAAGCTTTGCCGTTCTTTTTTCGCTTCATTTAGTTGGCAATGTAATTCCCAACTAGTTTTAGTGTTGAAGATATGGTATGGCCATTACAATTGTGGATTCTTTAGCGAAGTCTGCTGATGATAGAACTTGGTGGTTCTTGAAATAGCTATACAGACAACCTGCTCACCTTTTGTGCTGCCTATGATTTAAAGTCTTACAAATAAATCAGTAAGATTGACCTGAAGCCTGCTCAAACAAATTTTTGATTAACTTCAATAAGGTCGAAATCTAGACAAATACCAAAAACGGAAGGCCCGCCGTTTTACACTTGCTGTAAAAACCCTCTTTTTTGCATATAGTACAATATACTATTACAAAATATTTGGGCGCGACGATTAGTTGGTTAAGGCGAAGCCCTTTACACTAATTCAGCTGGCGCCCATGGGTATGCACACAAAAAAGGTGGAATCTGCAGTTGCAAGCTTTGCCGTTCTTTTTTCGCTTCATTTAGTTGGCAATGTAATTCCCAACTAGTTTTAGTGTTGAAGATATGGTATGGCCATTACAATTGTGGATTCTTTAGCGAAGTCTGCTGATGATAGAACTTGGTGGTTCTTGAAATAGCTATACAGACAACCTGCTCACCTTTTGTGCTGCCTATGATTTAAAGTCTTACAAATAAATCAGTAAGATTGACCTGAAGCCTGCTCAAACAAATTTTTGAAAAAATCAAATATTTCTTCATTTATAACTTGTTTGAGTTGTGTTTTACGCCGGTTCTATCGAAAGAAATTGGGGCCACCAGCCTGCCTCGTTGATTCGGTTTTATGTACATTATCAGCGTTCACATATCGACGTCATTGCACATTAAAATTGCACAGGCGACACTGTTAAGTGGGTGTGGGTGGCCAACACTGCAGGGTTGGAGGTCCTTGAGCACGTAAGTCTTTCAATCAGAGGGCATTGAAACGGAAATTCTGCGCTGCAGCGCAGAAAAGGAAGGAAACACATGCTCGACTGGCTGACTGAATGCCTCAGTGACTGAGTGAGTAACAAACTTACTAAGGGTCCAACCACCGAGGCTGTTTGGACAGGCGCAAAAGCAAAGTAAGTGTATCAAATAGAAGCATTACCAGGAGATGTGCAAGCCCATCTCCTTTTTAAGCCTTAAGAAATACTTATGGTGGCATTTTATACTCAGTTGTTAAGTTGTGGCTGAGTTTCATGCGGTGGCCCATAACAAGGTTGGTACCCCATCTCGCTGTCCCCTACCCTACCTTGCCTGTCAATTTTTCCTTTGCTTGCCAGTAAGTTTCTCTTTTTTCGTTCTGCCTTCTTTTGACGACTTTATGCATACTTTGAACTTTGCCAATACATTATAAGTATCAAAGTTTTTCCCGTTGACAAGGCTGCCACCATGAGAAAAATAAGGATACTGTTTGTTGTGCTCTCTGTTGCCTTCTACCCTTGGTTTTGGCATAAGCAACAAAGTGAAGCCAGAGAGAGAGAAAGCAAGAGGAGGGGAACATTCGTAGGGTAAGTGCAGCCAATTTTGTTCTATGCAAAAAGTCATAGCATATTAAGTTAAGCATTTTGACAAGGCATAAGCAGACAGATTTTGATAAATTATAAAAGAGGAGAAAAAAGTATAAAGTAGGTACTTTATGTATAGACTTTAAAGGGTCCAGTATATTATTGCAATTGGACATGGGAGAGAAGATTAGAGATAGAGGGACAATGAAAAGGATTTGTGATATATATACGTGAATTAAAGGGAAATCGAAAATGTTACGTCTTTTGTGGCTCAAATTCAACCGGCAAAATTTTGACTTTCAAGGCTCAATCCGAAACTTAAGTCCGCCGCTGTTCTAAGATCGATTGATTTAGTATTCAGATAAGTCAAACATCTTTTCAACAGATGATGATAGTTAGGGGTCTGCATTGACAGATAACAGCGATGAATAAATTCTAATTCTTGATGAGAAATGGTGAAAGATTTGTAGTATTGATAGAAATGGCAAAATGGCAATGCAAAGACTTATTTGTTCATACTTCTTATACGATATTTTATTGCTTCTGTCGACACATTTGAACATCATTTTGTTCATTAATTTAAGCCAAGATTTATGGTCGAGTCATTGGCCATCAGAGAAAGACAAATACAGAGAGAATCCACACCTGGAAGTAGAAGCCACCAACAAGAGCATACTCAATGAACCGAAGCTAAAGTTCAAATCTATATTTAGTTTTTGCTTAGTCTCTCTCTCTCTCATTCTTAGGTTGCTGGTCATATTTTGACCAACTCCCCCTTGTCGCCCTCTTATCCTTAAAGCACTTTATCAATTTGGCTGTGTTAGGCTATTAATAAACAACAGAAACGCCATCATTTCACCCATCTAGACATTTTCCTATTATACGATTTCCTGTATTTCTTTATCTGTGTATTTTGTTTTTTCTGTTAAAAGTGGGCCACTAAAATTTTCGGCCATTTGTCAATTCCTTGGTGCTACACCGTACTCAATTAAATATGGAAACCCGATGCCAATAAATTACAACAATGGTCACTAGAGGTGTAGATGTTACCCTAATGGAGGAATGGAGGACAAGAGAAGTGGGGAGAAGATGGCCCATAAATATGGCTAGTTACATTAGGGCCCGAATTGTGTTGTGTAGATCTACAAATTACCTAAATATTTAATAACAAAAGGTCGAAACAGGAACACGAATATTGAGGCTAAAATCGATTGCGACCAACAAGATTTATGCATCACGAAGAGGCCAAAAAGGAAAACTCTTTCGCCCCATCATAATTTATTTGTGATTTGTGAGGTGGTGGAAGGTGGAGGGGGGCCTCTTAACAATGCCAAACGAGAAAATGTAATTTCCCCCATCTTGCCCTTCAGTAATTTCCGTTCCATCCATTGTCTGGCAAATGCAAAACCATTTCGTTTCTGGTTCGCAGTCAATAAAATCAGATTTATTTCACTTACGGATTTTCGGTCATTACTTGACGAGCTTAAATGGATTTGTTTGTGAGGGTTTTTGATGCTAAGAGGAAAATTCCTTCCTTTCATTAATTCACTCAGCCAGGAAATTGAAAGTGAAACGCAACGGATGGCAAAATAATTTGTGCGTCTTGTAGACCCTCAAAAACGAAAAAAGATAATGCTAAATTTGAAAGTTATACTGTTGTTTGCGGTGGACCAAAACAAAAAAAATATAAATGAGGGAAATAAGAGAACAATTTCCCTTGAATTATGGAAAGTGCGAAAGGGTTTGATCTGCAAAAAGCCCATTATTAATTAAAAAAGTAATATTCAAATGTTCTCAAAATGTTGTAGATTAATTACTTAAAGTAAAGTTTGCTCTAATTTAGGGCTTTATTTAAATTAGTTGTAAGGTACCAAGTTAACTTAACAGACTTTTGAATTCTGTCATAGATATTATTGTGACCAAAATATTGTTTGTTGAAATTTTATATGGTTAGTTAAAGAAGCAACCATTTTCGTTATTCTCTTGAGAAAGAGATTACAACTTATGACTGAAAGTTTGTTGCCCACATAAATGTGTAACCAGCAAAAGTCAACTAGCTGTTACATCTGCTTCTGCTGCATAGTGCCACAACCATAAGGCAAAAGCTGTCGTGTAGTAAAACTATGTGTGGCGGCGGCCATGTCACAAGCTATTCAAAGTAATATTTTCAAAGAGGGCCCAGAGCCCTCAACCATTAGATATGCAAAGTCAACACCGAGGCAAAAGTTTCTATACGCAGACACAACAGGTCGTATGAGTAACTCGTCGTATGAGTAACTTACTATAGAAAGAAGTGATGTAGAAGTGATGGAGGTTGTCAACAATTTTACACCCTGATTGACTAAATGAACGGACAAACAGGAAAATAACTGTTTAATTATGGCTGTCTAGTTATGTGCGTGTGTGTGATTGGGAGTGTGTGTGTGGGTATATGCGCCTACAAATATCAAGGGGAAAATATTTGTCATGCGCTACACGCACAGTCATAAAAGCGATACATAAAAGTCGTCAAAAAAAAATACATTTTTTGGATCCATAAATTGTAAACATTACGATTTGTTGTCTATAGGAGTCCGACGTCTAAAAGTTAAAATCTCAATAAGTCTAATGTCATCGGCTAGAACAATTTATCATTGTGATTCGACTAGTCGGTCTTAGAACAATCAAGTTGATTTCAAATATATACCATGCCCCGTATTTGTGAACAAATTCCTTCTTTATTATTTAAAGGAGCGAACGTTGCCTTATTAGGTGCGGCGGTACGTAAAATTGAAGTCTCTCCGCCTCCTAATGTAGGGTATACCCAAGTCGTTGCCACTTTTTTAACATATACATTTTTACCAGATAAATTTCCGAGTTGATTTGACAGTTGAGAAAGCATGGAATATATTTTCAAATTGAATTATAACTACACAAAAAGTTAGAGTCAGAATCAAAACACGTAGCCTATTTGTTAGATGACAATATGTGCAATACGTCTCTCCTGTTTCTACCATTCCCCCTCTCTTAGTGTCTGCGAAAGGGCTCTTGTCTGCCGCTTGACATTTGGATAAACATTAAAAACGAGAAGGAAACGAAGGAATAGTCTTCTCTTCATATTATCCTGTCCTGGTGCTGTACTTGGGTTTTGTTTGTTATGCGCCCGAATGATTTTCTTTTTTGCTGAAATTGATAACACTGTGTGTGTCTGCTATGTGTATGCGTGTGTGTTTATGTATGAGAGTGACTTATGACAAATTAAAGATGTGTCAGCCGCCTCCCTACTCACAGAAAGCAACAAATACACAAATTTTGACAAGGAATATTCTTGTTTCCTTTCCGCGTGTGGGCTGTTTCTCCCTATTTTTGTAATATTTTTCTTTTTTTGGTTTGTCATTAAGTATTTTGAGCAGTCAGGCGGCAAGAGATAAGATAAGATGAACACTTTATACTTTCATTGTGAAAATAAACAATAATGCGTTCATTTAAATTATTATACTAAAACCTTTTATGTACGACAACACACACAAAACACTTTCTAAACACATCGCATCACTTGAAGGCATCTCTTTTTGTATGTCCTGTAACGGTTTAGGGTATATCAAGTTAAGGGTTAGTAAATGAAAATGAGGCACTGAGTTAGAGAGTTAAATCTGAACAGTGAAAACGATTTGTACTTTGCTTTGCACAGTTTAAATTTTAAGACGTCGATTTGGTAAGTAAAACATGCTACAAAAAATATGATAACATGACAGATTTATTTTCAATTTGGATCAACAACAGCCAAGTTGTATGTATGTTTAATTGTATTTTTTTTTTTTTAATTTATTTTTCTTATCTTACAGTATTTATACCACATAGAAAACACCTTAGGGTCCAAAGTTATCATAGTACATTTATATGCTCTTGGCATATGCAAATTATCCTGCATCTTACACCTAAAATTTATCGCAAAATAACATTTTCATTTGCAGATTGAGTGCTCAAACTCAAAACTGAACATAAACTTTAGTTGGATGCTAGATGGTACCACAGTGATAATTCAGACACATGCCAACGATAACCAAGCTTAAGATAAAAAGTTCATGAAAAAAGAATCAATGAAAAATTACTCCAACGAATGAGATAAATTTGAGACCTATTTACTTGCAGGGTATCTAATCATTTGACACTCTCCCTAGTTTTGTCTCCATGCGACATTTTTCCCTGTTCAGACTTGCCAAAAACTTATCAGGAATTTCATTAATGTCAAAAAAGATATTCAATTTCAGCAGCCTCGACACAAAATATTTTTCGTTGTTTTTTTGTTCTCCCCGTTCTTGGTTGTTGTTATGAAATTTTGTTAAAGTTTCGTGTTTTTGTTTTTTTTTTGCTTTGTTTCGTTGGCACAAACAAAGTGCAAACAAAATAAGTAACATGCACCATGGTTGACGAAGCGGAACGAAAAACGGGCGAATGACACATGACCTACAGCATTTTATTTCCTTTCCCTCTCACATTTTCATCGTTGGTGAAAAATTTTTATGACTTGCTTTTGCAAGTCCCTGCAAACATGTCAAACGAGGTTGGAGAAGGCCAAAGACGATGGCTCGTGTGTTTGTGGGGGCGGGGTTGGAATGGGAAGAGGCATCTGCCTCTGCCCAATCAATCATTGCCAACTACGTTTAGCGCATAATTTGCACAAAATAAATAAGAAGGAGGCAAACAAAAAAATGTATTTTTAACACGCAATGGAAAAAATTCACCCACGAAAAGCGAGAAGTTCCCCTTAAATCGCTTTTCAGTGTTTAGATAAGCGGTGGGAAAATGAAATTAAATAATTGTAAGCGGATAGTTTTCTTTAGTCAGCTATTCTTTGAAATAAAAAACCAGTAAAAAAAGTAAATGAGAGGTCATCTTTATTTTATAGTCAAACGCGTGGTGCGCTCCCCAAGTTGATGCGTTTAACAAAGTGAGTTGTTAAAATCCCATACAAATGTTTGTTTACGCAAGCATGTTATCCATTAAAGAACATTACCAAAATCATCCTACTGCTCCATCAAATAATCTACAACATTTTTCTATACATTTTTTTGGGGCTCGTTTTAAAAATGTGGTAAAGAAGACTCAGAGATTCTAATGGTTAGCCATCATGAGTCGACAATTTGATATGTTACTTGTCTGTTTATGCAAAAGGGAAGTCATTCGTAAAGTGAATGTTCATTTCATGCCTAAATCAATGCATCCACGAACAGCGCATTAATTTGTGATTCTTAAATTTGAGTTTTTCGTTGCGTTATTAATTAAAACATTAATAATTAGTATTTATAATATTAAGTATAATGTCGGTAAGCATTAAAAATATGATGGATTTATTTATATTATCTTTCATTCCCATCCTTTATCAATTTCCCAGAATGATGCCATTCTTATGTCATGCTTCGGAACTTTGTTATACTAAAAGGAAAAGCAACTAGCTGCGGTCACCATTTAATTAAATTTTTTAGCCTAACTCAATATAAAGAAAACAAACTAAATATCATCTTTTGTTATTTCGAGAATGTGATTTCTCTACTCGCGAAAGAGAAAAGCCATCAATCATGTTTTAAGTGAATCCTTGTTATGGTCGTTTGCACCTTTAAAGCCTTTTTATAGAATAATAAATAAAGTTTAATGATTCCATTTGAAATTTTACTTATATATATTAAATACTTGGATACTTTTAACGTGCGGCTATTCTTATTATCTAGTACCCGGATTAAAACTTGTTAGGTTTTCTCAACAAAGTTTTTTATCCCACAACATGCTCAACTCCCAACTCCACTCCTAAAAGGCGATACATTTTTTACACAACTGAAAACGTTAATTTGTTTTTCTCACGACCCTCCTCCACATTGTTTATCGTGTTTTGAGTGGACCCATTCATAATTTGTTTTAATCCCTATGCTCATCATCAGTCTGGCGCACATTCGAACGGAACTTTGTTAAATTGGAGTCTCATCAGCCTTTTAATTCAATCATCACCAAAAAAGAAGAGAAAAAAATTCTCCTCAGTGCCATTGTATATCAATATATATATATATATATATATATACATGTATTTATATATATATTTATATATATGTATGAAAGAACATAATAATAAAATCAAATATGCCAATTTTTAAGCTGATTAGATGCAAATGACGGTGATAAAAAAGTAACAGAAAAGAAAAATAAAACTACACATAAACACTCACACCCACAACACTCTTATTGAAAAACATACTCACACACACCGAAGAGAAGAGCCGAGATTTTTATGTTATTTTTATGCTAAAATCTAAAGGCGAAATATTACACACCCACACAACGAATCTAAATTTTTTATTTTAGCTTCTAGAAAAATAATTTGGAAATAAATATAAATATTTGAGAAATTACCTTTTGGCTTGTTTCACGGGGTTTTTCTCTGTTTTTTTCTTGTTTTGTTGCCTTTTGGCACTCTCAGCAGAAATGTAGGCTACACTTTTTTATTTTAATTTTTTCTTCGAACGCGCACTTTCCTGTTTTTTTTTCTTTAGTCTTCCGCTTTTTATACTTTTTTTGCTTTGTTTCCTTGTGGAGAAAGAACCTATCGAACCATACACCTCGCTTGATTTGTGAAACTGGCCTCGTTTATTCTGTTGTGTTTAGGTTAAAAACCGTCTCTTCCCAACGGATGTTTTGGCTTCTGTTAACTATCACATTGACTTTGGAACGTAATGGGATTTGAACTGAATTGAAAGTAGGTCTTCGTGTTTCAAAGGAATGGAACATAAATTGAGTGTGCACTTTGAGTACAACGAGACCAGGCAAGACTCAAATATAAGCTTCAGATTTTAAAAGCTTTGAACCATAAATTTGGCGAATTTCCCTCTATTACCATACGTGAAGCTTGAAATACCTGTATAACGATTTTATACTCTGTTTGAACTTGATGTGAAGGAAATAGAGAACGGGTTTCTACAAATATTATGAAATAAAGACGCTAAGACTCCTTCCTGCGTTTGGTTTAGGTAATTCTCTTGATCCTTGCAAAGTTCTACAAGTGTCAATGTCATCTACATATGTAAACAATGTATTTACCTGTAAAGAAATTAAGAACAAAATTGAATTTCAAATTTGTGGACACGAAAATTTATTCAAACAAACATTGAAACACAGTAACAAAGTTTTCAACAAAGGGATCAACTTTCTTTATAGCAAGCTGTATTAGTTATACAGAAGGATATTCTGTGTTAGTTAAATATAAAAAAAAGATGAAAGTCAGAGAGAAAAGCTTTTGCAAGCTTTTTTCCTTAATGCGACCAGGTTAATAAGAAACAGAGATTTTCCTAACCATTAAGTAAGAGAAAAAGTGTAGAGTTTTCATTTATTTACAGATTAGATAATTGTCTTTAGAAAGAAACATGCCAATTGACTTAAGTACTACTTGAGAAAAAAGAAGAACGTGCTTTTGTATAAAACTTAAACTACTTTCAATTTTTTTTTGGGATTATAGGAAGGCTTATTAGTAGAACAACAACAACAATAACAACAACAGCAGCAATATAACAACAACATTAACACCAACACCAACACTTAATATACACACACACAGAAGCACAAATAAAAGCTCGGCCGTTATTTTTTATCAACTATTAATGAAATTTTGGCCTTAGAGTACACACACCAGTTGTTGTAATTGTTGTTGTAATTTTAATTTCGATTCGGTTAAAACGAATTAACATCAAATTTAAAATCAAGATCCAAATTTTTCAAGGGATTTCGTCGAATTTTCTTGCTGCCATGATGATGATGGTGATGTGGTATGTGGATCTCCACTTCCGGCTCTTTTTTTGTTTCATTGAATAAGAAAGAACGCAAAAGGTAAAAAGATAAAGAAACAAACAACAACAAAAAGCACAATAATAAATACAATTTTGTTCGTTTCAAGAGTTAAAACCCCATTGATAAATGTGGCCAAAAAAATTATTATTGTCGATATATAAGGATAAAATATATATGTGATGAAAGCAAATGATATACGAGATAGTTATGGCATTCACATTCATATACACATTCATATACACATTCATACAAACACGCAATGAGAAAACCCAAAAAAAAAAAAAAATTAAGCACTCAAAAAAATAAGAACAATTCAATTTATCCATAACACGCAAATACTTTTCCGCATTTTTTCCCCACTTATAATCTTGCGACTTTTCTGTGTGCGAGTGTGTGTGTCTGGTGTGTGTGTGTAGTGAGTAGTGTGCATTTGAAGTTTTTTGTTTGTTTGCTCACATAAATTTTCAGCTAATTTGCGCGCACATTTCATAAGAAAACAAAGGGCAAACTTTTTAATCATACAATCCACACATTAACGAGGAGGGGTCAAAAAGTTTTCCAAGAAGTAAATTTAATGAGAGAGTTATGTGAATTTAATAAAATGAAATATTCCCCCAATGGAAATAATATTGATTCTAGCGTTTTGTTTATAGAATGGGTCAAACGTTTTTACTGTATGTTTTGTTTTGGAATTGATTAAGTTGTCAATAAACTTATATTATATTGTACAAATTTATCTTAAATTAATTCATAAAATTTGTGTTTTATTCCAATTTTATGAGAAAAATTAGAAGCTGGTGTAAACTCAATATTTAATTCATAATAAAATACCTATTTCGAACTTTGTTTCCGCCTAAGCAGAAAAGCTTTCAAACACCTCTCGCAGTTGGAGTAAAAAAAGTTTTTCCATTTCTTGTTTTTGTCTGCCTGTGCTGAGCTTTCTTGTGATGTTATAATTTAATTTATTTATTAACAGTACTGAAGTGGAATTTCTGAAGTTGGTTGGGAGTTGGTGAAGTTATTCGATAGCCAATTGACTATACGCCTTAAAGAAAAAAAAAAGAATTGAAAGTTTTGCCAAGTGGCTCAAGTATAGCGGCAAATAAAAACGACTTTTCTTCATATGGAAATAGTCAAAGATCCCCAACTTGAAAACTTGTATTCATTGGTTTGATTTTAAGTTAAAAAAGAAAACTGCTAATGACTAAACAGAGTAAATTTCAAGCCATTCACAAATAAATAACTTAATGACGATGAGCCACCTCATAAGCCATAAACATCTATAAACTAGCCCAAAGCTTTTTATAGTCCCTAACACATTTAACACTTAAAGTGTAAAAGTTTTATACGCTTTCAACAAAAAAATATGTATGTAACAATTTTTATAAGAGGCAAAATTTCTAATCATTAGCTTAACTTCTCTTTACCCTCACTTCAGCAGTGTATTTGCTTTTCCCTTCCCTGTGGATATACCGCTAAACATTGGTTCATATGCAAAGAGCCTTAGGTTTAGCTATGTTCAGAATTTCATTACCAAATTAGCCAAGGAACCTTCATATATATGTATGTGTATACTATAAAGCTATATATATATATATATAATTTCCATTTTCTGGGCTTTCTTATGCTTGGGCAGGCAATAGAGCGCCCGCAGTCAAACACAGAAAATAGACACACACACACCCACAAGTAAAGTCTCCTAAAAGTTAGACGTCTCTGAGACTACTTTTCCCTATGCCCCTTCAATCCGTCCGTTTCAAGCCAAAATAAACAGTAGTCTAGAATAAAATCAAAGTGGATGCAGAAAATTTGTTCATGTAGAGACTGTATATCGTTAACCAATTATAATGTAGTAAAATTGTTTTATTGCCGATTAGATTTTGGTAATAGTCATTTTCTTAGTTTTTGCATTTAAACATTTTGCCCCGGTGTGCTTTATTCCCCTAATCCATATTTGGAGGTTTCACTTTCTACAAGTATTTCCATTTGTTTTAAGTTATTTAAGTAATGAAATAATTCAAAGCATTATACTAATATTTTATTTAATTAATTCACTTTAAATCTTAAACCAATAGTCGTGATTTGAATTCTGTTCTTGTTTTAGTAAGTTTATTTTTTGATAGGACGTTTAAAGATAAAGCAATTACTATATTGTGGTAGTTATTATTTGAAATACTGTCTTTTTATTTTGGTTTTCCACAAGAAATGGAAACTATTATTCTTTTCCTATAAAAGTGCACATCCTTTAAATTATATATACTCATCTAATTAAAGTCCTATTGAGCCCACTGTGCCCTGTCGGTTAGTCTGCCTGCCTCAACGGCAGTTCGCTTGACTTGCTAAACTTTTAATCAGTTACGTGTTTTTTCGTCTTTTTTTTGCGTTTTGTTTATCTGGGGTGGGCCCAATTATTGCCAAATTTCCTGACACACATACACATACATACACACACAGAAAAACATAATCAAGTTAATTGCATGAAGAATGTTATGCACAAACAAAGTGAAACACATATAGCAAGAGAGGACAACAAAAGGAGGGTGTCGGCAAAGAAGCCCTCACATCCATCCCGTATTCGTCACGCTAACAAGGCAAGTGAAACCAACCAATCGAAGACTATAATATTACCCATTATAATGGTTAAGTATAGAAACCAATTTGCGTTCTGGGCGAAACGTATATGGCCAATTCATTGTCATATATATGAGGATATGCATAAAGGCGAGAAGTGGCGCCAAGTTTATTGTCATGGCGTCGCAATACATAATGCTACCACGCTCTCGCATTGAATGGTGTTTTACATTTTATGTTGGCGCTGCTGCTGGGCTGTTACTGTTACTGTTTGTTGTTTTTAATACTGGATATAATACAATCAATTTCCGCTTTGTTTGTTGTCAAGCGAACGTTGAATGCCAAGAGGGGGCTAGGATACCCCACCATAAAGTATTTTGCCTTGGTGTACGCTTTTTTTTTTGCTCGTTATTGGCATAAAAACGGAAGCAACAGCTACTAATATAGCGTATACTTAATATTTCCTGCGACCTTCCTCAGATCTAAACCAAACAGTTCCAAAGTACACAAAATTTTTTAATTAAATTTTCGAAAATAATCATAATTATTAGCTTCTTCTAAGGCGATAAGACACACAATGGCTCCATACCAGTTTCCCCCGGGAAAATCGGCTTTTGTCTATTTATGTGTTTGTGTGCGTAGGGCAAAGAATATAAAACTGAAGCCCCCGCCCATATCTAGAATCGCCCAAAAGTAGGCTACGCCTAGATAGACGAATATTTATAATATGTCCTGTTTTGTCGTGCCACAAAATTATTGTCAAAATGGAATTCTATTTTTGGTAAAATAGATTTGACTCGGCCCGATTTGTCAAGTGGAACCGAAAAGTTTGTTAACTTACCCAAAAACAAAACGGGAACACACAGAAATAATTAAGTAATAAGTGAAAATTAAGAAAGTAAGAGGTTGAGCAGATGGTCACCTACAAAATACACTTCGGGCCAATAGGTTAACCTATCCAAACGCTTAAGTTACAAATAGGTATCTCCATGAATCTATTTAAATTAAAGTGTTTTCCTTAAGATCTTTGAAATATATAGAAATTATATTTATATTATAAGCAATTTAGTTTGTTCTTGTTTGTTTCACTTTGCTGTTCTTAGGCTTTCTTTTTATTTTTCGTATTTGTGCGGAATGTATATACATAGATTAGTATATTTTGACTCATTGAACAGTATCCGAGCATCAATAGCACGAATCCTATCAATAATTTTGCCTATTAAACTAACTGATACCCTTGAATCTTTCTAAACAAAATCTATCGTCATGTTTAATAAGATCTTTTTGCCGTTATAAAACAAAAATTAAGTAAGTAAGTCGTGTCGCCGTCTTTGGTATACCATGCACCAAGTGAACAAATATTTCAAATTTCGAAGACCAAATGTATGTTTATTAAATTGTTTTACATGCCTCATCATAGCATATGCGATACAAAAGAAGTCTACACATATCTGGAATTTTATTTGTGTTGTCTCAGCTTCAGACAGCTTTTACAACGAATTTGAACTTTATAAAATGATTTAATGTTATCGAGCAATCGGTGTTGGTCGTCTGTCCAAAGGATGCAGACGCTTTAACCTACGCCTGGAGACATATAGGATATAGTTATATACGAAAAGTAGCTAAAGCAGTTGGAGTATCTATGAAATTCACTAATGTGATAGTATTGGATATACAATATCAGATCCCAAAATTGCAATCCGATCGGATAAATAGAACACAAGTTACAGTCAATACAAATCGGTTCTGCTTAAGCGCTGCCTACTACGTCATTGGTCGAAATGTACAGACCAGCAGACACACACAGACGCAACGCTACATAAACACTATGCGTATGGCTTTGCTTAGAGAATGAGAAAAGAAGAAGAAAAATATTGTAGTAAAATGAGTAATAATGTTTTGTTTGTGTATTGATGAATTGAGTTGCAAAAGAATTTTAAATATGTAAAAAAATATTATTCCCAAAGACTGCAAGGGTATAGCCGAAGTTATTTTCTTTTTATTTATATTTGTTAGTATGGATTTAAGCTACAAAAAGTTATCCGAGGAGAGTATAGTCCATGGTCTACAACAAATCACACATTCTTTAAATAATCTTTGGGACATTCAAATTAAAACTCGTCCATAAGAAAATTTAATAAAAGTTTCAAATTGTAAAAATTAAACCAATTCTATTTCTATTTCTATATTTTATGTCCATAACTGTAATAAATAATCACAGTATTGACTGTGAATAATTGTATTCACAGCTGGTAAAAAAGGAAGGGATTCATTTAGATTAATACCCAAAAAGAGATATCATGCGAATATATTGTGCATATATTTTACCAGTGACAAATGCGAAACGAAAGAAAAGACAGCAAATGTATCCAAGTGAGCGTATTTGTGTTGATGTGAACACGTTTGTGGGTGTCTGTATGTGTTTGACTAGTATTGTTGTGCTTGATAGATGTCATAAATTATGTTGGTGTACCCCATATCAATTGCCATGGTATAATAAATTCATAATGCGAGAAATAAGGAAGAACCTAAGTTCAGAGGAATAAGCCTAGTAGTGAAAGAAATTTGTTATTGAAAAGAATTTAGTCAAGAGGAAAAGCGGAAGTCGTCGTGACAAGCTGAAAAAGTGTATACAGAGAGATAAGCAAAAAAAAGCAAGAGACAGAAAAGAACATGAATATAAGCAATTGTTTTATATTAACAGAAGTTATGTATAGTTACACTTAAATTGAATTTTTATTTAATTCTCTATCTTAACAAATTTTAATGAGATCTTTTCTGTCCAGTCAATAATCAGGAGCCAATTTTGGTCAAAATGAATATATTGTAATCACATATAAAATTAAGGTAGACAAATACATGAAGTCTTTTTGATGTAATTTTTCTGAAATATAAACATAATGTAAAAGGACTTACTAATGACAATACATTAGAAAAAAATCGGACATAATTAGAAATCAAAGGTTCGATTAATTTGGGAAGTTTATAATTACTCCAAAAAAATCTAGCCATTGCCGCCTGTTTAATTCAAATAAAACTGATTTTCCTAAAGACTATAACAGCTTGATTTTGCTTGTACAAAACAAGCATTTTGAGAACATTCGTACTATCTATGTTTGAAAGAGATTTAGTTAGAGACCTATGTTGTACTTAACAGCCGCAAAAGTAATTACGGTGTGTAATCCTTGTTAAAAAACTGTTTCATCGAAAAATTTTAGGGCATTCGTGTGAAAAGTAAGAAAGTTATTAATAAATGTTACTGTTTTCGACCGAACTCCCTTATAAAAGATATATGACATAGTCCGATCTTGATTAAATTTTTACAGTTATGTTTGCCCCACACATTATTAACAGGGATACAAAACTAACAAATATTAATTTTTATGATAATTATTGAAAAAAGTTACTACTGCTGATTAAGAATATATATACTCTACTTGCTTGGAGATGCTGCCTTCAATGCGTTGAACACTTTAGACAAAAGTTAATATAGCCTTTTGGAAGGGTATACTGAACTGAGCCTTCCCCAACTCCAACTCTTCAAGACTCAAACCCAGCGAACAACTGTCAAAATTTATCATTTCCATTTTGGACCGACGACGACGACAAAATGCTCGTGTGGGCCATTTTAATGCGAAATTTTATCATATTATATCGCTTAGGCGCCGCTAGTCTCTCTTTTCGGATGGCTGGAATTGTTGTTGGTTAAATAATCAAATAACATTTGGGCACGCATTTCGGACAGCTACAACAGCAACAACAATAAAAATGAGTACAACTTTTATGCATTTCTTTCGTGTAAATATGCCAAACACAATAGTTCATTCCCAAATGAATAAACACAACTGACCAAGCCCAAAAAAACCAACCAACACCCTACGTCCTCATCTCTTCAATCTCAATTTCCCAGCACTAGCCTATTTTCATAATTTTTTTCCTTTTTTTTTTGGGCAAGGCCAAAAAAGTATTTTTAAGCCAAACCATTTCATTCTACTTGGATGTTTCGTCAGTCAGCCAAATTAAAATAAATGGGAGGGTTCACCAAGGCGTATACGTGTTATTGATACGACAACCAAATGAGCTGTGAACGTTTTGGCAGAACTGCTGCGACTGTTGCTGCTCCTAAATTTGAATTTTAATGTTCCTTGTAAAAAATGTATGTTTTTTAAGGTATTGGTTTCCCTTCTGTGGCATGTAATTGAAAATGTAAGCAAAGCGAATCTGCACCATAAAACATGAATATGTCTCAAGTTTAAAATTTTTTTCTCAGGGTAGTGTGTTTGACTTAAAGCTAAATTTTCATGAAACTCGGCAGCAAAAATTTATAACAATTTGTTTAAAATGATTTGTATTACAAATTTTGTAACCATATAAGTACATATGTACGATATAATCCTGAAATAAAACATACATATGTACATTTGGTCTTCGAAATTAAAAAATTTTTTTGTTTGGTGCGTGGCATACAGAAGTCGGCGGGACGACGTATTATGTATGTATTTATACAAATATTTCAAAAATATTTAACCTTTTTTACCCCTTTTTTTATTAAAGTTATTTTAAGGAGAAGGTGTGAATATTCTGTATGTAAATTCAATACCAAAGGATTTGCTAACTTTAAGTTAGTAAAAATTGGCTTTCATTAAAAACTTGTTAAAAATTTTTTGTATTAAAAATCTCGCATTTAATATCTTAGAAGTCCTCAATTCATTGTAAACACTATTGCTTTCAAAATGATTATCTTCTTTCGTTAAGAACACTAACTACTTGATGATTTCACCAACCATAAAAGGCCAAAATATAAGATTGGCGAGCTAGATTGGCCACACCTCAAAAGCAAACTAAACATTATACCATAAAATGCGGTAGTAAAGTTGTAGGAAATCATTAGTTCAATTAATTGAATGCCTGTCAAAGTAAAACACCTTATTTGCACTCAATTAAGACAACATTAGCAATGGACAATTAACAGGAAACACCAGACCAACAAGAACAAAAAAACGAAGATAAAATTATATGCAAAAGGGAACAAGCCTCACGTACTAAGTGTAAAATTGATTACAAATTATGAAAAATATATAACCAAATGAAACTGAATTCAATTTGAAATTAATATCAAGCTCAGTCTGCCAAAATGTTCACCCGGAGAACACCTTCCATAGCCTTTATCCCCTAATTTCTTATATTCAAGTCTTAATTGCCTATCTGCATTGCTCATTTGCCCCACACCTCCCTTGGTTCATTGATTTACTTATCATCTTCAACTATGAATGTTTTTTTGCCCAGGATTTTATGTAGGAATTTTTGCATATTTTTGTTTAGATTCATTAAAGATATGGCTAATTTGTAAGGTAATTTTTCAAGGCGTAGTCGCAAGACATATGCATGGTTTACATATGTATATACATACATATGTATATATTTCTGTTGGTGTGTGTCCTTTGTATTCGTTCTATGGTTTATGTGATGAGTTATCATCATCATTTCTTAATTATCTCAAAAAGCCAGACGAAGTGACACAGAATATTCAATTTATTTTGAGGAACTCAAAGGCCCACACAGACAGAGGGTGACACACGCACACACTCAAAGTCTATGTGTCTACGTGTTTGTCATATAAAATTAATGCCACACTCAAATGCTGTTATGACAAACATACAACTTGGATACGTATCTTCCTTAACTAACCGGATAAATTTGTAATAAAAAGTTAAATGTAGAAAAAAAGTATTTTAAATAAATAAAAATGGAGGTTTAGATTGGCATTTGAAGATTGGTAATATCACTTCGGATGTGCCAAAAATTTAACTTTCAAACTGTGAACAAGAGATTAAGGTCACCAAAATATTATAGTTCAAACTACCACATCGAGTCCCACAAATAAAATGAATTATTCTTTAACTTTAATAAGGATCTAAGAACTATACAAACAACGGGATCTTCAGATGCACAAGTAACCGAGTTCGGAATACAAGCAGCTCGGCGTGCTAGTAAGTAGAGACCAGGTCACCCTTGGTTAGACATACTTTTCACGCAAATTAGTTAGAAGTCTATTTAAGTTTATATACTTGAAACATATTTTTTCATTTTTAGATATCGGCATTTTCACGGTGTAGCTACAGACGTTCGTGCACATTCAAAGTGAAAAAAAGTTAGAGCTAGACGCTTTTCGCCGAGTCGATCTTGCCATGGTCATAGTTCCGATATTTAGGTATATATCGGAGACTATAAAAGATAAAGCCACCAAATTAGGTTTATAGACTCGCGTAGTATGTAAAGTGATTAGGCCTTTTACAAATTTTTGCCAATACAAATACATGTATGCATTTGTTATTATAAATTTTAAATATTTGTTTCACTGGTGCATGATACACATGAGTCGGCGATACGACTTACTTCAGTTTACTCTAAAAATATCTGTGTCAACTAAGCTCAATTTTGTAAAAATGCTGTTTGAGATTTTTTAGTACTTTCTCCAAAATATTGTGCCTGATTTTTTTTGTAGATCACGTTAAAGCAGAGTATTTTAAAATTGTACTGAGTAGTCTTAATGTTTGATACCAGCTTAGAACACAAAGAAGTTTGTTTGAAAATGTTTTTTATGATTAAAATTAAATTCTTTTTGTTTGCTCCAATTAGGTAAAGGTTTCCTTTTATCCACCTGCACATCATTAAAATTAAACGGAAAAAGAAAGCATTCATCAAGTGCTAATTGGGCTCCGCGCACACGCTCTTCCTTGTTTTTTTTTTTGTTTTTCCACCAAAAAATTCGCAGTTGCGTCGTTTCATTTTTCCAACTAAAGCAAAGCGCCGCAGCGCGCCGTCTTGCATAAATTCAGATTATATATGTGTTCAAATTAAAATGAAACAGAAATTGCTTAGCAATAATCATAATTTGTGACATTAACTTATTCATTCCCGCACAAACACACATCGCATCCCTATTACCCCCTTCCGTTATTTTCCTTCCGTTTTTATTTTGCTGATAAAGTGTCGCCTGTGCAATTTATCAGCGCAGTTCACATACCTTGGGGAATCGCTTTTAGGTTGGAAATTCAGTCGCAAGGAAAGTTGTTAAGGGAATGGGGCAGGGACGGACTTAGAAAAAAATTCCGGGGGCTTCAATCGAGAAATGGGTACTAAACAAAATAAAAATTGGACATGTACTAAAGTTTTGCAAAACACCGTGTCCTAAATGGACTGTGAAGTTTAAAACTTCGGACACCCTGGACACCCTCCTGGTTCCGTCCCTGGAATGGGGCATAGGTATGGGAAGCTGGTGAAACAGAAAATGCTGCACCTGCCTTTAGGGAGAACACGTTTTGTTAATTTATGAGTCATGATGTGGCTTACAGTTTCCATTCCTCCGCCACCCCACCGCCCTAGCCCAAGCCAATTTCTCTTTCTTTGTCGCTTTTTTTTCTTTTCGTTGGGATTTTATTATTTGCCTGGGCAAACAAACTGCAAAACTTTGTCTCAAAGAGAAATAATATAAAAAATTATTTCGTGGTTTTGCGTTCAACTTTGACCTCAAGCAGAAAACATTTATATCAACTTTTCCGAACCTAAAATAGCAACAAATTTTTTATTTTTTAGGGTGCTACATTAAGTTGTAAAAACAAAGAATAAGAAATTTATATATCAATTAAAACTGTAGTGGTATTTTTTGAACTACAAGATTTTGGCATTTGCCGGAAATTGGAAAATGGCAATTGAAATTGCTGATACACAAAGTAAAGTTAAAATAATTTCATACTATTAGAAATTTGTTACTCATACGATATGTAGTTCCAAAAAGTTAAAGCTCATACTACTTATACAGCATTTGGTAAAAAGAATTGTTTTTCCAACCAAAATATTGATTAGCCTTTGGGCAATTTTTTTTATAAAAATATTTAAAAATATTTTAAGAGTGATAAAGTTATAAAATTAAAAAAAAGTGATATATATAGTGATATATATAGAAATTATATAATATACAAATTGGATTACGAGAATTGTACATATAATAAAATGAGAAAGAAGCATTTAAATTGAAGTCCACGATAAAAACATTTAACAGTGATATGTATGTACATATAACAGTTAAAATAACTGATAGAATAATAATTTTTTTTTTTTAAATGAATCAGTCAATAATTTTGTCCCCTACATTTTCAGGCATTTTCTTTGCTTAAATGAATAGAACAATTTTGAAAAATAATAATGAAAGTTTATAAATAAAATTTGTACACATTAAATTTTTTTTTTTATGTCACTATTTATTTTTCGGACAAATTATATAATGTTAATAATTATTTTTGGGACAAATTATATAATGAAATGTATTTAAAACTTAGATGAAACTGCATCAAAATACACGCCCAGCTGTTGCCCACTAAAGTAATTAACTAAATTTTGTAAGCTCTTAAAGCATGCGTTTAACTTTGAATATTGAAACAGCGTGCTATGATGGTGTGTCGAGTGGCATTATTTGCAGACAACATGTCGTATGAATAATAATAGTCGCCCATTACGCTAAGGTTAAGTCATATTTTTCTATAGTGGTCCACCCAAATGACATAAATATTTAGCTAAAGACAATCGTGAGGTTACAAAATAAAGGTCTTTCTTGTATTAGTAGTATTCATGGCCTTATTAGGAGCAGTAGGTCTTAACAGGACACATATCCATTAGGCAGAATATTTTTTTTTTGTGAATGAAGTCGAAAAAGCCATTTCCGTTGCCATTTATTCCATTTACCTTAGGGCAGCTACTTAACTATGTTAAGAATCTGCACAAATTGTGTTGTTTGCTTGTGGTCATATAATAAAAATGTGCTTATAACTAAACAGAGAGAAAGGACATATATGGAGTGGGAGGCGGCGAGAGAAAATGAAACAATATATATTTGCGAGACCATTAAACAATCCAAAAAAAAAGAAGGAAAAAGTGCGAATAAGGCATACACATAAAGGACTTCTTTCACACTTCAACACACACACACACGCACACACACAAACTTAAACTGACAAAATGTGCGAAAACGTGAGAATGAGGGTAAATCATCATGTTCTGATATATGCAAGTTACCTTCATCCTCTTCATCATTGAGTTCTGTTATCTCAGCCTTATCACAAAGACCATTTGTTGCTCCACCTCCTTCTCCTCCTACTGATCCAACTCCTCCACTTTTTGTTTTGGCTGCTTCTCCATTCGATATAAGGGAATTCGTTTTGGCATGATGATGATTCGCAGTTGTCGTAGCTGATGATTTATTTGACAATTCATTGAGTTCACTTTGCTCCAATTGTGGGGCACTGGGCTCTACGTCGGCTCCACCGCCATTACTGACTGCGTCCAATGCAGAGCCATCCTTGGTCTTGAGCTCTTGACTGGTATTGCAACCCATTTTTAATACAATTTAATTTCGTGTCTATCTCTCTCGAACTCTTTTTTTTTCTGTTGGCCTAGGTAACCAGTCAAAGGTTTGACTATTGTTTAATCAATTCTATACTCACAATCACTCACACACACAAATGCACATACATGTCTCGCACTCACAGGCAAACACTTACACGTGTGTATAAGCTCTCACTTGTTGTTCGTGAACTTTGAACCTTTTGGTTGTTATTGTTTTGGAGAAACCTTTAATTTATTATTGTTTTTCTATTTGTTGCTTAAAAATATTCGACAAAATATTTTGTTTGTTGCTGCTTACTTTAAATTTAGTATAGAAAAATGCTTTTATTCATATAAAAAATATTTGATGCGCACAACCAAACAGTTCTTAGAGGAGGCAGCCCGACAAAAACTTTAAGGCTTTACCCTAATTCAAAGAAAACCCCGTCTCTCTGAGGCACTCACACACTACACACACAACTGACTTAAGCCAGCGTCGCGTCAACACTGAACACGCAACGGAACCGAAAACTAAACTGAACGGAACGGTTCCCAACCGAAGTGGACAATACACAATTGAATGTGACTCTGACTCTGACTCGATTTGACTTTGTTATCCTGCAGGACCCACAAGCATAGCACAACAGTCAGAGGCAGCGCTACGTCAACGTCTACGTCAGCGTCCGCCGGCAGTCAACGACACCCAAAGGCAGCAAAAGAGAGAGAATTCAACTCAACGCAACTAACACAGAGAAAGAGATAGAGAGTAAGCGAGCGTGGGCTGCAAAGAGAGCGAAGTCATACTGGATCAAAGGTTGTAGAAAAGTTTTAACTAAAACATTAAGAAAAAAATTAATAATCCGTATTAAAGTGTGTTCCCTAACAAGAGAATAACTACCTAGCATATAAACGATGATTCTCTTTAAAGGGTCTAAGGAAAATTATAATTTTTTCATTATCCTTCATGGAACTACTGCTTCCCCGGATTGTAACCGTCGTTTAAATATTGTGATGAGCTAAAATAAAATAGCGGAAGTTAAACTTTAAGAATATTTTATTTGTTTGGTTAGTAGCTTAGCTTAACTTAGGTAAAAGTATCATCTCACCCAGGTTATAAATTGCTCATATACCAAGTTTTATCCCAATAGCTTTCAAAGGTAGGGGGCGTGGCATAAATAAACTAAAACGGGCAGGTTTATAAAACTATTTCAGCCAGTATATAACGAATTTCTATTTTATTGAAAACCTACTTATGTAATCCTATTTTAACATATTAAATTAACCTTTAAATTTTTATGAAAAGTACTTTACACTGTTTTCGTTATTTGATGCACCACTGTGCAAACATATTTAGAAGGGAGGCAAGAAGCCAAAAAGAAAGAGAGAACAATTAGTAAGAGAGCGAGAGAGAGTAAGCTGCCGCAGTTGGCAGAAGGAGCAACAGCAAAGCAGCAGAAGCAGCAGCCTCACAACTTTTCAAAGGCAATGGCATCATCATCATACACACACGCATATACACATACACTCTCATACATATCTCCTGAAGTGTAGCCAGCCGTAAAAAGCTGAAACAAAATAAAATAATACAACCGAAACACACACACACAGATACAGAAAAAGACAAAAAAAAGGAAATTTGAAGCTTTTGTCCATAAAAAAATATCAATGAAAGTTTTGTTTTTATTTGTATCATTGTTTAGTATATTTCGAGGATACTACGATTCCTATGGACTTGAAACTAGTCGCCTATAAGTATGCCACACAATGTTGACGCAGCAGCAAAGGCTTGCCACAGCCGCCGCCTCGGAAAACTGTGTATTTTTTCATTGCGATGCTCTTTCTAGTGACAGGGTACTTAAAAAATGAACAGCTTTGAGTGAAATAACAGTAGATTATAACTTGTTCCTTAACTCCATTAATAAGTGCTTAGATTAATTAGATTTTTGATATTAACATAACGTTCAATAAGTGATTAGAGCACTTTCCAGTTTTTATTATCTCGATCATCCCGATTTTAAATTATTTTTAACTTCCAATTATTTCCAACTCTCAAGAATCCGGAATGCCAATTATTCCGCTTTTCAATTGTCGCAATTTTGTTTATCACGACTGGCCTCTATCTTAATTTTTATTGATTTCCAATTATCTCAACTTCTTTTTTTACCTTTCGTCTTTCAGATTTGTAAAATGCATACACCAACGATTTTCTAAGGATTTTTATTTAGTTTTCTTGTAATGTTATACTCTTCCAAGAGTATTTAAACTTCGTGGTGACTCAAATTATTTGGATTTAATATTTTTTCTAGTGTTTTTATTTTTATTTCTTTTTTTTTGCCTTTGTCTGCGGCGTTGGCCTTTTGGGAGTTGGTTGGTATTTTTTATATATTTAATTTACATACACTCACACAAACAAGCGCACACACACACTCAAATAAATTGGTACGCTTTTATTGTATTTGTTCATTTACTTGCTGTCCCTCTTTTTCCTCCCCTAACTCGCACTCGATTTGCAAAGGGTGTGCTGTTTAGACTAATTCAAGCACACCATCATCATCATTGTCCTTCAATAAAAACGTGGCATATTTTAAGGCGTAATTTTTAATCAACAAAATTATGTATATGTGTCATGCAAATTGTCTGATTAATAATAAATGAAATACAACAAAATTTCAGACACCCTGTATAATGGGACAAAATGTGCAAATATTTAGCAATTACTGTACAAAAATGTATTCCAAATGCAAGATTTCGCTGCATGTTCATTAAATATGACTAATCTCTGTGTATGGATAATTGCTTTTAGCCAAGTTGAAAACAATACCACAGAAAAAAAAATCCACTAAATAAATTATTTCAAAGAATTTCAATTGCGAATTAGAGCTGAGTTTAAAGGAAAGAACCCAACCAAACCGAAATCTGTTGCACTCTTTCTGGGCTTTTCTTGGGTTTTTGTTTGGAACCCTTCCAACACTTAGTACTCAAAAACTACTATACTACATAGCTGCCAACCACACTATTTCAACACACATGGACATAACATATTTCATTGAAGAGGGGCGAGCAAAATTCTTAATGAAAAATTGCCATGACTCAATTTGCGCTCAAGATATAAATTGGAGTGTTAAAGGAAGATCGCAACGGTGTTTACAAGTGAAGAAATTGCTGTGTCATTTCATAATGACATAAAATTTGAGTTTTCCAAGGAATCATTATTATTCATTGACTTACAACTTTATCGCCAAAATAAAGATTCAATATATTAAACTTGATGTCTTTACACATAAATTGTGTACTTAAACCTTTACAAAGGCTGTGTTAGCACAGTAACTGACTTAACCTAACGAAAATTCAAATGTATAAATTTTGTACCTTTCATTTGTAACTGAATTTTGCAATTCTTATAATAGAGTCAATAAAGAGCCATAAATGGAAGTTTTAAAAGAACCATAGCACAAAAACTAACTTGGCTTACTAAATCTGAATCTGATCTGGGGTATATCTTTCAGAAACAAAACTTTTAATACTAGACCTTTATTTTAAAAAGGGAATGCTCTCATAATCCCCCTCCGAAGCTGTGTTCATGATCTGTCAGACAATTTTTCAAGCGTGAATGGGAACGTTATGCGCGAATTTGTACAAACCAGAAAATCAACAACAAAAGCAGCGGCAGCGTCAGCAGCATAAGAGTGGCACCAGCTACAACAACAAGGACCTCCTTTTGGCTGTCAGAGGCGTGTGAAAATTCACTGGAAATTTCTGTAAAATTCCAGAAATGCTTGAGCGTCAGAAGGCAAGAGGATGCCAGCATTTGAAAAGTTTGTGCTCCGCGTTATGGGCCAATCTTTAAAGATACACCCCGTTCATTTTGGGATTTTGTTTAAGTTTGTTTTTAAGGTTGATAAAATGACTGACAAGTTTCTCTCAAGGCTGACTTGGCCATCATTTCGCATCTTTTGCCAACGCGCAAATGCAAAGTCATTATTTTTATTAACCCAAACACAAAGTAGAAGAACACGACAAAATAGGGCGCAAGACAGAAAGGGAAATGAGCGACAGAAAAGGAAAAAGGGAAACAATATAAATAGCCTTTGTGTCTTCGATTTGTTTTGTGGAGCAAACAAAACGTCACAAAATTACGTATACGTCACGTTGTTCTTGAATCTTTCCTCTTTGACTTTCGACCTGCCCTTGGCTGGTACTTTTTGCTTCTTTCGCTCTGTGTAATTTGCCGCCTACGAACATTTTCCTCTGGGACAAATGCCAGAACTGAAGAAAGTTTTCGTGTCCTTTTTTTTAGCTTGGTGTCCTTTTAAGAGCCAGCAGAGCGCAACAATTTTTAAAGTATTGACAATAAAACATAATAAATTTTAAAGGCAAATTTGTGTTGAGTTTTGGTATAACCTTTTGCTTTTACTAACGTCAATTCCCGTAGGATTTTCTTTGAGTTAGATCTTATTTACTTTTTACTGTGTCAACATTTGCGAAAAATTACTTATTTTTCCTCGAATTTTTCCTTCGTCATTTATTTGACTTTTTACCTTGACCAACACCACCAACCAAAACAATATATACACAGACATGTTAGATACATATATGTATATGGAATGTATCGCCTGCCATATCTGATGTCATTTTAGCTACGCGATAATAAAAAAAAAACAGCAATAACATCAGCGTCAACAAAAATTTACCAAATTTATTTTTGTGGCACCTTCATTTATTGCCTGTCTCTGTTTTTTTTTTGTGTGAGGATGGACTACAGCGAAAGTCTGTTATTGAATAAGCGCTGACATGATATATAATAGCTTGAAGATATATTTGTATATATATTTATATACCTCTCTTTTTTCGCCTAATTTGTTTTGAATTAATACAATTAATCATAATCCCAGTTGGCTTCAAGTAAACGAATGAAAGGTAATGGAAATATTTTATAAAATTTTTTCTTTTAGTGAGCACATTAAAGTAATCATTCCTTGAATTTTAATTGTTCTTATGCTCCAGGTTTTGAAGTCAATTTTCTCAAAGCTTAACGCTTATGGCGCAAGACAAACTATTACCTATATTATGATAAGCTACATAATAATTTCGTTTTTGTTTCGTTCGAGGAGCCTTTTGAATCTTTTACAAGAAATTTTAATTAAATTCAATATCCAATGACATTGTGATATTAATGCAATTGATTTGAGATGAAATACAATAAATTTAACGGTCTAAAGAAATTAATCTTTCACCCGAAAGCCTCTTTGGCTTTAACAAAAAGTTGAATTTTATTTAAAGCGATCAAGTGTTGCGCATATTGCATGGCTGTCTGCATTTATATCCTTTTCACATGCCCGCCGAACCGCCTGCCTGGCTCGTTAGCTAGCTGTCTGTCTGACTGGCTGGTTGGCTATCTGCCAAGCTATCAATATTAACCAGGCAATAGAGTGAAGGAGAGTTGGTCGAAACCAAAAAAATGACAGTTCGTATGTCAAAAGTGCTCAATGATGACTTTAAAATCGGATTCAAGAGTAGCCCGACGAGCACGATGCCCCTCCTGCCAGCCTGCCTTCTTCTCCCACACACACCCTCATTCGTATACACATATGAAGGAACAACACGAACACATGCGCTTATTGAAAGGTTACATGAATGACACGGACAGAGGGAGACACGCCACAGGAAAAACTGAATATTCCCAGAGAGAAGGATACTATTTGCATTTCCTACCCAACAATTTGGTTTTTGCGTTTTGCATTACGTGTATGTTGTATCTACCGTGATTGTGATGTGATGTGATGTGATGTGATGTGACTGTGGCATGACTCTAGCCATACATGTAAAGGGTTAGGCGCACGAATTGACAAGCGACAAACGAGACAGAGTGAATTTTCTGTTTTCCACAACTTTAATTCTTGCATTAAAATGGATTTTTCAATTTGGCCATGTGACAAGCAAAGGCATAAGCATTAATGCCTAGTCATAGACAAGGGAGACATTTTCCCCATAACCCTCCACACATTGCCATTTGAGTTTGTTGTAGGCCGTTGACCCTCTTAGAAAATAGCATTCAACCATGATCTTGATTGATGATGATGATGCGAATTAGAATAAAAATGACTATTATTTTGGCTTAGGCTAACAAAAATGTGATTGATGTCTGTTGAATGACAGACTTTGCGAACCACAGTCAGATCAAGGCAAAATCTGTACAGTTTGTAACAACTGTTTTTCTTGAATGGGCTTTTTCGATGGATTAGCCGTATAAGGATATAATAATATTTGTCCCACATCTGTAATACTTTTTTAGTGACAGTCTTTTAGTAAAATCGTGAAAAGTATTTTGCTCAATCGAATAGGTATTATTCAAATCCGCTGTAGAATTTTTATGCAAGATATTAATAAAAGGGATATTTTTAAGTAAAAGGTTGTAAAGTCGCTTGTTGCTAGAGATTGGCAACATTTAACAAAAAAATATGTTGCAATGTTAGCGGTTATGATCGTAGGATATGATCGTATGTTGCCTACCACGTATCTTGGGTTCAGGGCATGCAGCCTCTCTTAGGCAGCCTCTCTGGGTGCAGAGAGACAGCCAAGAATTAGAAAATTGTTTTTATCTATGCAAATAAAGCAATAAATATTCTCCTGTTGCTAAGGGAATGCTTTCTAATGGGAGAAAGAGAGAAAGGCAGCAGTGTCTATAGTACCGTTTTAGGGAATCCAGGATGGCGGCGTGGTGGGTACACCAAGCGTCTGATTTTATAGGCTTCGAAGTTGTTGTAGCAACCCGTTGGAGGATTGATTACAAATTTGTACATGGTCAAAGTGAGATGTGTCAAGTCAAGTGGTCAAGTGATAAATAAAAGTAAAAATGAAAAATACCGAAAAATTTAAATTTATAAATTCAACAAAATTATATAATTCAAATCATTACTGATCCAAAAGATTTACATCTTTTGTTAAATTGCAATTATTTTTGGTTTCGGAGTGCTTAAAAGTAATAAATATAGTTATTTGTGCCAAGTCCCCAAGACAGGGAAACCATTTTTTTGTCAAGGCAATACCCAAGCCACATAAGCATAACGAAAGCAACATACATACTTGCACTGACGGCCACCGTATCATTTGCACATTCCCGAAAGCGCTAATCGAATATTGACCCCAAAAGATGCATACCTACATACAAAGATATCTGACAGCTGATCGAGCGAAATCTATAAGTATCAAATTCTATTTTACATAAACAAGAGAAAATGAAAAAACTAAGCTTCGCCCGAATGTATACGTAGGATGTCTATTTTTTTAGTTAAGGTAGGATTAAGTATAGAAAACCTAAAATTAGTTAGTTTTTTTTTTTGTCGATGGGTTAAATACTCTAAAATAAAATTATTAAATCTGAAATATGTAATTGTAAAGGTAATCAGCAACAGGCAGCTTAACTAAGTCAGCAAAGAAAACGTTCATACAAAGAAAAAAAAGAAGAATAAAATCACTTATATTGTGAGTTAAATTGAAGAGATATCACTTACATTAATAGGCTCAAGAGAAAATTATGTTACAGGGTATGCATAGTCGGTACTAGTTAGAATACCGCAGTACGGAGAAAGCGCTTTCGACGTTGGATAATGAAGCTGTAAGTTATATGCACACAATATTTATTTATTTACGGAAAAAATGTTCTTCACCTCTAGCACCTGCTCTGTTCTTTAAAATAAACCATGTAACTTAAACGTTAAAAACAAGAAAAAAACCAAAAACAAGCCAAGAGATATTTTCTGATCATCTAAAGTTAAAGATTCAAGCGGCCGATGATCATAGGAAGGGTGGGCAATTTCAATCACAGAACCACCAGTTGTTGCGAGCATAGAAATGCATCTTGCATTATCAGCGTATGAAATTCTATCTTTCTTTTCTATCTTTGATTTTTTTATTCTCTCTCTTGTCACATGCACGCTCAATTTTAATAATAGAACAATGAGAAAAGCAGGCAGGTCGACGAAGAAATAAATAATTGTGGTAACTGGGTTTCGGCAGAACTACAACCCCTTGTCAACGAGCTAGTGACGGAAATCTACAGCGTGCCGATATCCAGTTGCTTCATGACCAGCCAAGACTATACGTCAAATTTCCTCTATAGTATATATATATATATAAGGGCTGTCACCAAAAAACGTTTTTTAACAGTTACTTACAGTAATGACAATGATTAAAGGTACATTTTACAGTTCATATTAATGTTTATTTTGTTTATAATTGGATTAACCTAAAGTGGGTTTAAAAATATCTACTAAAATCCTGCATCCAATCATTCCAAGTGCCCTACATCAAGTCTATGTATTGTTAGATTCCTTTTAAGCTTGGGTTTTTTCAGACTAGTTAATTATGAATAGCCAAAAGAAAAAAAACTCAAGTCCAACGTCCCAATTTGTAACCAATTACTTAAAGCAAACACCTGGCTACAAAACAATTTTCCTCGCCTTGCCTGCCTAGTTGGTTGAATGCTATTAAAAATGTATTACAAACATAATTTTTCTGCGCTGTTCTAAATTTATTTTACGATTTGACCATAAAAAAGGCAACCAAACAAACAAACCCAGGTCAAGTCGAGTGTAACGGTAAAATCCCAATTGAAATTAACTCGCTTACAAATATCATGACGGCAACGATGAAAGCAAACCAATTCAATTTGACGGTTTTTCATTCTCATTCTCATGGTCGTTCGGAATAAACAATAAGTACACTACGTGACCCCGACCGTGTCTAGTTTTTAACACTTACGAGCCAGGCGAAAAAAAAAATTTTACGAATAAACAAACAGAAACAGGATAAACGAGCATGTGTATGTGCTTCCCAAATTATGGTAATAGCATGAAAAATCAGAACGTAAGACAGAAAAAAAAAGAATCCACAACATTTTTGTGGCCACACCTGCTGAACGAATATCCCTTAGAGTAGTATATGACGACAGCCCTTTGAAATCATTTGTTTTGTGAACTTAAAAGCCACAATTCTTGCATTTTAATTACTTTGTTTCTTACACCTTAACGTGTGGAAATGCCATAAAGGCAAAACCAAACGCAAACCCAAAAAGACAACACAAGAAATAAAACACGAAAAGTGTACGGATAATGCCAAGTTCCATATACACTTACAGGCGCATAAGGAAATTTAAGGCTCGACTATATGATCAAAAAAGAAAAAAATCCCAAAGGCATAAAATCTGCAGGGGACATACACATTAGTTCTCTAAAAATGACTGAAATTGCTCTTTATATAATTTAGAGGGAAAAAAACATTCTTTTTAAACACTTAAATTGTTTACTACCATATTTTAATATTTTTTTTCTTTATTTTTTGTTTATAAATTTCTACTTTTTCTGCCTTAGAAAATAGTTAATAAGACATATAATATCTAAATTCGGTATTCCATATTCAATTCAATCAAGCGGAGATCATTAGGAAATTAAATCTTAATTTGGTTTGATATTGACCTCAATAATCCTTTGTTATTAACCCAAGACTTTACTTTTTTCTCGGACTTGACTTTTCTCTTTATAAAAATTATTAAAATACACATTACCACATTTATGTTGATACAAATTGTATTGTAAATTACAATACAACTCTACTAAAGGATATATTTAAGACATGCTCTTTAAAACTTTAATTTCGATTTCATTTCGAAATGAAGGTGTAATTATATGTAATACAATTACTTACCTATTAGCAAAATGAATTCAAAAAAATTATTTAACACAATAATTAAAAACATCTAAAATCCTTTAAAAAGAGTATATCGAGGTATTAATTAAAAATAACAGAAAGACCTGAACTTGTAAAACCTTAAGGTGTGTAGGAGTAAAACGTGACGAAGAAAGGGCGGCGATGACCACGCCTTCAACCCGCTAACCCATGCCCAGGTCCACGTGCTGTGCGTGTTTATGTTGTGCAGATGATAAAAAATGAATACGATAATTTCCGTTTTGAGCCCAAAAAAAGTGACCACGAACATGCAAATTTGCATTTAGAGGCATAGAGAAAAAACGGTGAACGTTGAAATTAAGCAAACTGTTGATAGCTCCAGGCTATTGCCCAGCGCGTGGTATGTCCTTGATGAAATTCTGTGGTGGCCACATGCTCAATGCCTCGCTCTTTCAATATGACCAATATTTTGGGTACATTGGCTTTGACTCCCAGCATGCTCGTGAATATACTGCAAAGAACAGTTGTAAAAAGATTAAACTCAATGAACGGTTAAGAAAGATGATGGAGCTTACGATATGCGTTCTTTATAGATTTCACTTTCTTCTATGATGCACTGAACAAACTGCACTTCGCCACCTGCACAACTTAGCTCTTCAGCGCTGCCCGTTCTTGCATTATTTGGAGCCGGACGTCTCTCAGGATTACGTGAGGCTCCACCCATAGGATTAGCCGAGTTCGAGTCAAAAAACGGAGGATTACATAGGCAAAAGCAATAATCTTGCTCATCGATGGCCGTATCGAAATAAGTTTTAAATATATCTGTCTTATCCGGTTGGGCGTAGACTTGGATTAGGCCGTCCAATTGATTGCGTTTAACATTTTCTCGAGCATATTCGATGTTCTGGGGCTTCGATTCCAGAGCCAACATTTCCCATTTATTCTTTTTGGCTGCCAGCAGGGAATATATACAAGATGAACCACATCCTATATCAATGCCCCGCACTTTGGAGTTTACTTTTCGTGCCCCTAGCAAATCCTCCAACCATAAAATATAATTTAAACGTAAAGCCAATGTGGGCACTAAACTTCCAGGAGCAAAATCCACATCCAATTGAAAATATTCTTTTAGAAGGACTTTGGTTAGTTCACGTAATGTGCGTTCCTGGCGAAAGTTTACTGTAACCTTGCCCGTCAATTCCTAGAAGAAGAAACATTGGTTAAGTATGGAGGTAAATGAATAGTTATTCATTTGCAACACTTACCAATGAGCAAACGTTTCGAAAGTCTTTGTATTTAATGGCCAATTTTGTGTAGTCAGGTGGTGAGCGCAGCACATTGCGAGGGTGCATTTGATTTTTCTTAGATCTAACCATTACTGATGTTTAAGAAAATGTTCTTTATCTAAGAGTTCTTATAAATTGTTTGGTTTCATATATTTAAGACATTTCACCCAAAAAAGCAACCATGATCTCGTCCGCCACTTTTTAAACAGCTGTTGGCTCTATAGCGAGTGAGAAACAAACACAAACACCCCCTATTAGCGGGAATTCGCCTCACTTTATAGTTTAATAATATTTGTAAGTAGATAAGTTTTAATAAGGTTTAATAATATTTGTAAGTAGATTAGTTCTAATTTAGTTTTTACTCATTTTGTATGTATATAAATAATGAAATATAATAATAATGTAAATATAAATATATGACACACATACCTGTAAATATTAAATATTTTTCTCTCAGTGCAGAATTCGCCGGAGCCGTTCAAAATTGGCCATGCGCCCTAAAATCTTGCCTATTCGCCGCAATATAACAAGACCACACAACAAGAAAACTTAATTAAATTTGCACATTTTTATTACAAAACGTTTAAAACAAAACAATTTTTGTGAATAAACCCGTTTAAATATGTCGGAGCCCAGCACCAAAGACAGTGTGAAAACCGCCATGACTTATATTTGCGGAGGTAAGTTTGGCGCCCTTTCTTATGTCCTCTTTGTGATTGAAATTCTTGTTTTGTTTTATATTTAGAATGCCATCACGAAAATGAGATGAGAGCACGTGATCCCATACGTTGCCGTGAATGTGGCTACCGCATCATGTACAAGAAGCGCACCAAGCGTCGTAAGTACTCATTGTTGGAAAGAGGCGCTCCAATGACTCTCAAACTGTCGAATCTAAAACTTTAATACTTTCTTGCAGTTGTGGTCTTTGATGCACGTTAAATAGCAAATCCAGTCTAAATGGCTTGGAGGACACATAGTTTGTAGAAAAACACCTATTATTAAATACACTTATGATGAACTAGTTGTTTAATCTTGTTAATTGTGCAAAATTGTAGAGGTATGTGTTATGTATTTGTATACGATTTCTATGGAGTAATCCATCGCGAGGTTTACCATCATCCAACGCTAGTTGAGAGATTTGAACTATAATTCTTCTTAAGTTCCGTCCCTTGCTGTTGCAGAGATTTCTGCACAGCGTAATTGTCCCTTTATGGAACGATCAATTACATTTTTTTCCGCACATTCTGCCGTTTTATGAGGTACAGGTACTTTCACCATAAACTTTATTTTCGCATTCTCTAATATGATCCAGCAGTCATGCGAAAAGTTATGTCAAAAGGACAATTTACTATTCTTTTCTTCGTCATTTTGATAAAGCGGGCACAACGGAATAGATGTTTTTCCAAGCCTTCACGCATGAGTCGATGGTTCTTGTCAAGACAACAGGTTACAATATCGTTAAAGGAAGCTCCAGAATTGTTCGATATATCTTGTGGGATTTGCTATTGCTTTCATTTAAATAGTAATAATTTAAATAGTATAATTACAAATATTAAGATAGCCTTCTAATATTAGGATAGCCTTCTAATACCTAATAATATATAAGGATGATTTTACAGCATTTAATAAAATTTCTGACTATATACGAATCTATTTTAAATCCTCTTCCCGATTAAAATAGTGATGAATAAGCTTATTTTCTGGTCCTAAGTCGGGAGAAAAAGCCTCTAGTCTCGTCGCCTCTTGCATATGACTCCTGCTTTTAATCAATATCGACTACTTTTAGATTTATATTTTTATCATGTTTGGAATTCGGCTTCGATTTTGTTATAATATTTTATATATATTAGATTAGTCCCCTCTTAAGCAAATATGATAATATTTAATTTTTTAATCAACAAATGGATTTAAAATAGTTGAGTTTATGTTAAACACAATCATGCAGTCCTGATTCTATAAGTTTTGAGAATGACTAAAAATCTTCAAAATTTTAGTTGTCAGCATAAATTCCGTTTAACCGTTGTAAGTATGGTATAGATTTAATAACCATAATATAACATGAAATCGAAAAAAAAGATGATATATTTGGATATTCTAAACAGAATGTTTCAAATGTTATTTTAAAGGTGTGATACAACCTAAATATCATTAAAATACTCCAAAAATAAATAATTTATTTAAAGAAAAATAAAGTTGATTACAACACAGGATACCTTACAGAACAGCGTTAACTCCGTTTACCAATGACCTTTTCGAAAGTAATATCAAAAACATAAACAAAAATTAATAAAAACCAACTTCATATTAACCTTTAAAATTTGGTTAATTTCCTTAAGTTTATTCGTTTTTTTTTTCCAATTTTAAACAGAGTGTTTAATTCTTTAAAAGAAACCTGAAAATCCCTTTTAAGTTCCAATAAAAAAAGACACTGAATATTCTATATTTAAACTAATTGTATCATTTATTTTTTGACATTATTTTGGAAATATATATGTATATATAGTTTTTAAACTAAAAAACACTCACATTACAGTTATTGTAATAATCTTCTTGAACTCTTCTTTTACTGTTCATTTTGCTTAAATAAAAGTTTTTTAAAGTAATTTGTTGTTCATTTCTGTTTCTTTGTTTTTGTTTTTTTTTTCGTACTCTTATTTTGTTTTCGTTTCTCTTCTTAAATGTCTTTTTTCGTCTCAAAAATTTTGTCTAAATGGCTTTATTATCCAAAAATTTATTTTACTTAAGATTTTTTAGTTTTTTTTTTTATTTTTGTGTTGTAATAAATTTACTTGTTTTGTTTTATTAAATTTTAGTTTACCACATTTAGCAAAAACATACACACACATACATTTTACACTAGAATTGTTTACATATCTTTTGTTGCAGTTTGCATTAAATTTTCATCATTTTAATGGTAATAATAATATCATAATTATTATTATTATTTCCCCGACACTTTTCAGTCAAATTGTTTTGCATTTTGTTTCAGTGTGGTAAAGACTCGCTTTCCATTTCGTTTCTCTTCTTTTGTTCCTTTTTGAGTATTTTTTTAGTTTTGTTTTTTTAAAATCATAAATACAACTACACTTAAGTACATTATGTGGTTATTTTTTTTTTTTTTTTTTTTTTAATATTGTGTTCTTTTTGTTTTTTTTTTTACTTGGGTTGTTTTTTGCATTTTTAATATTTATATATGTATAATAAATTGTTCTTCATATGCAGTGAGTGTTCATTTGAGAATGAATTATATTTCTGTTTTGTGGCTTGAATCCTGCTCGATGAGATAAGAAAACTAAAACTAAATGGTGTTTCTTTAAAAATAAATTTAAATAATAAGGCAAATATGTGTTATGAGGTTGGGTTTCCTTTTCTTGCATAAATTATATAAAACAAAAATGGCAAAAAATTCAGCTTTGTAAATGGCAAATTAAAGCTTTTTTATATACTTCACAATGTTATTTTAATTATAATATTAGTTTAATAATAAATGTAATAAGTAATTGGAAGGGGTGTATTTGGAGCATTAAAGAAAACTGTCAAACTTATTTGATGGTTGCTCAGTTTCAAAAAAGTAGGATTGGGTTTAATATAGGGAGTTTTGTTTTAAACTTTCGATACGTGATTCCAATAATTGAATAATGGATTATGAATGTTGAAACAATCAATTCGAATGAGAATATAATGATTAAATCAATTTTTTTTGGCAACCAAAAAATGTGTCGTCAATTTTGACGATCTGAATGGAATATAAATAAAATTATAGTAGAAAACGGTTAACAAACAGATCATTTCATTGACACAAGTTTTGGTTTGCAGAAGACCTTATGGTTTACATGCTCAAAACCTGATTATATATATTGCAGAATATATATACATATACGACAATTTTGTTGCAAAAACCGATTTCCCTATTAAATTTTAAGACTTTTTGTTTACAGAAATTATATGGAATTGCGTACACTACTCGATTTTAGAACAATCCCCGTTTAATAACTAAATTATAAAGAACTAAATTATATATCTTTTTGACTGTACTTTTTGCTGTTTCCATGTTTTTGTGGTTTTTGTTTTGCATTTTTTTTCGTTTAAAGAGAAATCATATTTCAGGTACATCACAACTTAAAATTTAAAAAATAAATGCATATTAATTTTTTGTTTTTTAGAGAAAACTATTTTCAAATATGGCAAAATAGAATTGTTGTTTGAGACTTAATTAGTTTTTGTAAAATAATAATTTTTACAATTCTAGTCTCTGGGCAAGCAAAGAGAATTTGAGTGAGTTTTTTAGTGAGTCATTCAGTCAACTTTCATAATTTTGTGTGTTTGGGCTGAGATTTTCAACCTTTATGCTTGAGACGCCTGTGAAGAGCAAGACTGTAGCGCTCCTTAAATTGAATGCCGCCACAAGGCTCACATTTAATAGAGCTTCCTTTTTGACTTCCCCGATGCCGCCAATATTGATGGAGAGCCAAAGATCCAAGTGTGTGATAGTTGAAGCTAATGGAACTACTATTTCTGCCCATTTGATTGCATTTAAGGCAACCCAAACGATGATGAACCATGCGATTGAGGTACTTGTCTCGCAGCATAGCTATCACGGCCTCCGGCGTAAGGCGTATCTTTTTGGGTTGCGCCTGTTTGCGTGAACTACGGGCCGATTCCATATCCGATGACTTTTTGCTAAAATCCAAGGGGGCAGTTAGATATTCCTGCTTACTGGCTGCATCAGCTAAGAGTGGTAGCAGAGTGGCCAATTGATTTAGAGATTTGCGTGAATGTACGGTGTTGCTGCTGGTGTTGTTTGTGGTGCTTGCGGAGGTGGAGGAGTTGGTAGTGCTTAGTGGGGCGTTCTTTTTAGGACTTTTCCGGGGCGCAGACAAATCCAGTTGTCGTTTGAGCAGAGAGCTGGCTCCTGATGATGTCTGTGGTGATTGAGGAGGAAGAGTAGAAGCTATTGGGGTTGGAGGCGATGTCTTCATGGGCGGACCTGACAATTTGGGTGTTATGGTCAAAGTGATATCCTCTTTGTTACGCAAATATTCTATGTACTCCTCCGTTTCGCTAAGCAATCGACGGCGCTTTTGGGGCGATGGTTCTACCACCTCCTGTTGGCCCGTTGTCGTGGCTGTGGGTAATGCAGCCGCTGCTGCTGCCATTAATAGTGGCGTCTCGGCTGCATAATATTTATTGATAATATCTTTAACATAATTTTGAAATTGTGTGCCAATGCGATTGAGATTCTGATATTCCATTTGTGTTAAGAATGGTGTTTGATTCGGTGGACTACTATTGATTGATGATGGTGTGCCATTTGTTGTGCTTGGCGATGCAATTGTGGTTGAACCACTACCTACATCCATCATAGATGAATTCTCCTTATTATCCTGATGGCGTACGGCATTTCTATGCAACGACTTTTCTTTATAGTAATTGCTATAATTGTTGTTATTACTGTGATTATTATTATTTAATTTATACGCGGGAGACGATTTAATAAGCTGCACTCGATTCTCTTGATCCTCTTGATCAAGGTCATGTTGATGATGATGATGGTGATCCTCTTGATTTTCTATTTTAATTTTTCGCTTACTGGCGAGTAGCTCGATGGCCTGCTGCTCGTAAGCCGCTGCTTCTAGAAATGCCGTTGCCATCAAGGACTTCTCCTTCATCAACTTGATATTTGGTTTAACATCATTAACATCATCCTCATCTAACTTTACCATTAGCTTCAATGGTGAATTACCCGATAGATTATACTCATCGCTAGATGATGAAGATGCCGATGAAGGTGTATTTTCATCATCTTCACCCGTGGATAGTTGACGGGTACGTATGCCAAATTTCTTGTTGCTATTGTTGTTATTAATGGAGTGTTGTTGGAGTTGTTGAGTGTTGTGGTTGTTGTTATTGCCCATATTGCTTAGGCTATGCAGCAGGGCTGCCGCCTCTCGAGTCGTCCATTGTGAAGGCAGTTTATTATTGAACAGGAGTTGATGATTTGCTGGTAGTTTCAACTCGTGCACGCCTCCCGCTTTATGAAAATCCTGAGCGACCGAAGCAGTATTACGACTAATTGCATCCATTTTTAGTAGACTGTAAAAAAAGATAAAAATTATAAATCAATAGCTAGTCAGTATAACAAAAACATAAAAATATATCAAAATAAACTAAATTAAACAAACATCCCAACAGCAGAAAAAAAATTTTTTTTGACGAAGCTAAAAAATTAAAATAATCAAATTTTTTTCTCAAAAAAAAAAACTTGCTTAAAACAATGAAATGGGCCAAAGTATAGAAAATTAAGAACGAAATTATGGCAACAATGCGAAAACAAAAGGAAAAGAAAAAATGGCTAGTTATTAGCAACAAACAAAAAGAACTCAGAACAATTTAGCTAAGGGATTAGGCAACATAATGCAACAAAAATTAAATGTGTGCGAAAAGCTAAAGTAGCATTTCAAAGTCCAAACAAATACCGCGCATAGTCCTCCGGATCGCTGCCCTCGGCCTCCAAATATTGAAATAAACGTTCCGAGCCGCGTTTTTGTGTTGCGGCATTTGGTAGACCGCCGGTTAATAGATCATGGGGTGGTATCAATGAACCATTGGCACTTAAGCGCCACCCGACCATTGATGTAGGATTCACAATTATCTCCTGTAGGGGTCCGCCAGAGATGTTATTACCACCGCCACCGCCAGAAACGCCAGTATCATTGGTTGTTGTCGTATAAATGGTAACGGCTCCACCATTGGAATTACCAATATTCTGGCCACTATTTGGGATGCAGATGATGTTGATGATGATGATGGGCAGCGAATGAAGAGAACGAGGGGAGAAGGTAGGAAGTAGAGTAACACTTGAGTTAGGAACGTTGTGCGCGCTTGGGGGATGCTTTGCTGTGAGAATGTTACCCAAAAGCGTTGCCAGCATTGTGGAACGTATTCAGTTGATTATTATGGGCCACCAGGGTATTGCCAATCGTACGCAAGACATTCAAGTTTTGGCTATGTGTTGCATTGTTGTTGTTGCCATTGGCATTGTTGCCATTGCTATTGCCATTTCCTGCTGAATTGCTGCTTGGATTATTACTTCTCGCTGGTCGATTATCATGCGGACTGATTGAAAAATTAAGAGATAGAAAAAGAGGGGGAGAGAATGCGGGGGAATCGGATGGATGTTTTGATTGTACGTTTTGCGTGTGTGTTCAAAGAGAGTATAATGTAAGAAGATTGCTGTTAAAAATGTATTTTTTTACACATATTCCATTGCCTATTTTTGGGGAAACTGCAATTCCTTAAATCTAAATAACATAACGCCAATTTGTTTCCTTGGGGTTTTAAAGTAAAATTTCTAAAGAATCGTTGTGAAGTTTTATGAAATGAAAAGACGGACCAGACAAAAGTAATCGCCGTTTCAAGTATGTAAGTCACATTATGAACCAAGAAAAAGGTTATTACAGTTCCCCGTGAAAATCAAAATATTAGAAGAATAACTTACTGAACATCACTCATATGAGCCTGGAATTCCTCCTGTGTATCCGCCAGATAGGAGCACTTGCTGCATGCCCGTTTATTATGGACCTTAAGTACATGTGTGGCCAAACGTTCCGATCGGGCAGCCTTATAATCACAAAGCAGGCAAACAAACGGCTTTGTATGCGTATTTAGGTGACGCTTTAGTCCCCATTTATCAGCCCCGGACCAGGGGCAATAGCAGCAGGTGAAACGTTTCTCACGTTTGGGTTTCAAGAGACCAGATGAACTACTGCCACCGTTTCCGCCACCGCCACCACTTGAACCAGAACTAGAGCTAGCAACTGGTTGTTGGGCATTGTTCATAACAGCTGCCACATGGAGGGGTAACACTGAACCATCATCCAGTTTCTCTTGCTTCAGTTGTGCCAACGGCATCTCAGTTGCCGAAGCCACCGCTTCAATGGTCTCAACAATGCTCATGCTGGTCGAGGTGGGATGTCGTTGGGCCTCTAAAAAGGCATTATCAATATTAACACCAGTGGCATTTATTGTGACATTTCCTCGACCGCCCGAATGATGATGAGATTGCCCGCCGGAACCACTGATCGAACTACTACCAGACGATACATGTCGTCGAGTCTTATTGATATCATACTGGAGTTCTCTATGCATTCGAAGGAAATGTTTTTTCACATGATCCGCACGGTTGAATTGCTTCAAGCAGGCATAACATTGAAAAGGCTTCTCATCCTTGTGGATATTCTCGTGCCGTGTGTAAAGATCACGACGATCTGTCGAGTAAGGACAATGGGTGCAGGCATACCGTTTTACTATATGCACACCATTAGCAGCGGCTGCCTGAGCCTGCGCCGAAGATTTTTTGCGACTACCGCCAGAGGAGCTGCCGCCACTGCTGCTTGTGGTCGCTGAGGTGGGAGTCGATTGGGCTAGATTCTGTGCACCGGCTGCATTGGTCGATGTGGAGGGACTGGCATAGACTAATTCAGCAGCATGCTCTTGACGATGTTTTCTGTAAATAAATTAGAAGAGAGAAAGAGAAAAAAATTGGTTATTAAGCTGATAAAGGCAATAGGTAATCGATCCTAGCGACTCCGCGCTCTAAGCTCTAATAGCCGCTCCCACATTTACTTCTCTCTTCACTTAGAACCTTCAAGTTTCATGATTTGAATTTGATTTGCCTGAGTTAGCTTAACTCTTTATTTCACTCTCGCTCGAATGTATTTGATACTTTAAATACTTTTTTGATGTCTTACTCACTTGGACTTGGGCGTACTCTGATGTTGCTGCTGCTGCTGCTGTTGCTGCTGTTGTTGCTGCTGTTGCTGTTGTTGCTGTTGCTGCTGCTGCTGCTGACTAACTTGGGCATAACTTTGTAGCTTTCCACCAGTTGTCCATTGAACCAATTGTGGTTGCTGTTGGTCTGCTGTGGCTACTGCACCATCTTGTGCCCAACGTTGCTGGTCGGATGCCTTCAGCAGACCAGCCGGACCAGCAGCAAAACCGTTTTGCATTAGAGCAGCGAGACCAAAGGCTGTGCTAAGATGATCCTCGGATTTGAAACCGCTGGATGCCGGCACCACAGCAACACCAGCACCACTGTTGCTGCTGCTGGCTGTGACTACCACAGAGTTGCCGGACTCTGTCTGTTGTTGCTCTTGGATTACATTTGTGGCCTGAGTAGAGGCCACGTTATTGCTGTTATTGCTTGGATTTGAGCCACCGGCACCTGCCTGGGCTTCGTATTCAATGCTAGGCGCTGCCGAGCGATCAAGTTGTTGCTAATAGAGATAGAGAGAAAGAAACAGATGTCATTCAAAAGTACTTTGCCGTTATAGCCATTATACTCACCAAATTCGTAAAGGAACGCTGTTCCCCCTCCGGTACTGCTGTGGGGCCACTTGTGGCCACTTGTGCCACTGGTGTGCCAAGCGTATGTAAACCGTTTCCGGTCTCTTCGCCGTATAACTTTCGTGTGATTTCCTTAAACATATCTTCATAGGTTGCCTCAACATTTGAGGACTGTGTGCTGCTGCTCGCTGCTGGTGGAGGATGACCGCCGCTGCTGCTGCTTATGGGTATTAATGTTGCCATGGTTTGGCCTTGATTAGCGGGCGTAGCGCTACTCGGTAGTTAACACGACAACAACTACGGCTGCTACTCTTGCTCAACTCTCCGCACGTTGCACACTTTGAAAACTGCAGGAGAAGAAGATAAAAAGAGAAAAAGAGTTTTTTAGTCAATCTGTGTCTAAGTTGAGGCCCAACAGCACATCCGGTATTCAGTTCTGGGAATTGCTAAACTCTCTGACACATCAATGTTGCTTTTGCTGTTAATGTGTGTGATGGCCCGGTATGAAGCTGAAGCTGGGCGGAGGCGAGAGTGCGCGTGTGGGTGCGGGTTATGGGGAGTGGGGGCGCGTAGGGAACTTGTCTGCCTTGGAGGCGCTTGCGTGGGGGTTTCGGGTGTTTTTTTTTTTTTTGTGGTTGATGGCGTCGTCCCAGCATCAGCATCAACTGAGTCAGCATTTGAGCGCTTTTGTTTTTGTTTCATACGATTCTTTTTTTAAATTAAAGGCGACAAAAGTTTCGAAAGCCTGTTGAACGGAATTTATGTGAGGCACAAAGGATGGCTATCAATCTGATTAGCATGTCTGGCATTTAAAAGGAAAGATCAAAATAATGATATAACCTATAAAAATATAAATGATTTATTTCGCTTATTGAAGGTATATGTAAAAAATATTACATTAAGGAAGTAAGAAATCAAAGGAAACGTCATTCCTACGATTTGTAACACGTCTTTGAGTTTCGGTAGTTTAAGGGAAATGATGAAAAATCTAACAAGTCTGGATTTCTTATGGGTATATCCACCCTTTTCATATCCATATTCCGTCAGGTGGTTGTTGATATAAAATGTTTTTGACACATTTGCCACCTGTACTCATCATTTGACTTAAAGCGACCTCACCACAGAGCAACAACTCTGGAGCTCAGGCTTGGCGGCACAAGAGTGAAAAAAAAAATTAAATTGTCTTTTTATTTTGCTTTTTGGCTGCATATATTAATAAATTTACCACCTTGACGTGCCCACTGACTGAATGGCGGGGGGAACCAACCCAAAAAAAAACCCATTGAGAGCAGAGCACATACAGACACAGTGACACAACAAAAGCACCGACAAGATGATTTCGTCTTTGATACAAAAGGGTAAAAAGTGGCTAGGTGAGGATTTGGGTGGGTGGTTGGTTGTTAGATTTCCTTCATTCTGTCCCTCCTTGGGCCACATGTTGCTGCTGCGCCTTATTTTTGGACTCTGGCGACAATTTTTTGTTGTTGCTTTCGGGTTTTTTTTTTTTTGTTGGGAACGTTCTATGGCCCCGAGCCAACAACTGACGGAGACACCCACGCCCGGTGGCTCCTCAACACCCTCCTCCACCTCACAGCAGACACTTTATTCCTGATCTCACCCATTGGCCCACCCCCACTCCTGTTTCTCTTAAGTTTCGTTTCGGGTTGATTTTTCTTATGTGTGAGTTGATTTTTTGTTTGGTTTTGTTTTTGTTTTTTTTTTTTTGCTTATTTGATATTTATGCTTCGTGTGCTTTTTACAGTTGGGTGTTGTTTGGTTGCCTCCATGGGGGCGTTCGATGCTGTTGTTGTTATTGTGGTTGTCGTTGCTATTCAGGTCTCTCCCCCTAATCTGACTGTGACTCTGGCTCTGGCTTTACTTTGAGTTCAACTTCTCTGCGTGTGGCTTTTGCAAGCCAAGGGCATCACTTTTTATACCATACACCCATAGGGTGAAATGGTATATTAAAGTCGCCAAAATGTATGTAACAGGCAGAAGGAAGCATCTCCGACCCCACAAAGTATATATATTCTTGATCAGGATCAAAAACCGAGTCGATCTAGCCATGTCCGTCTGTCCGTCCGTCCGTCCGTCCGTCCGTCCGTCCGTCCGTATGAACACCTAGATCTCGGAGACTATAAGAGCTAGAGCCACCAAATTTGGTATGCAGTCTCGTGTAGTATGTACGCTTATCGAGTTTGTTTCAAATTTTTGCCACGCCCCCTTCCGCCCCCAGAATTTACATAAAACTGTTTTTCTTAAAAAGTATAGCAGATAGAAACATCAAATTTGGTTTATATACTCGTTTAGTTAGCGCGCAGAAAATAATTGTTCCAACTTTTTGCCACGCCCCCTACCGCCCCCGGAATTTACATAACTCTGATTTTCTTAAAAACTATGAAAGCTACCGACATTAAATTTGGTATGTAAGTTAGCTTAATAGACGCGCAGATATTGACTATTTAAAAATTTTGCCACGCCCATTTCCGCCCCCGAAAATTAAACAAAACTGATTTTCTCGAAAACTAACAAAGCTAAAGACACCAAATTTAGTATGTATATTGGCTTAGTATGCGCGCAGAATACATATATTTTAATATGTTGCCACGCCCACTTCCGCCTCCATAATTTAGAAAAAACCGATTAGCTCTTGCAATTTTTTGACCGTCGCGATCAAATTTGGCAAACTAATAAATCTTATCTATTTCTATCAAACTACCAAATTTGATTGAAATCGGACTAGAAACATACAAAATATACGTATGAACGTATTTTGCTACGCGATCCATAAGGGCAGAATTGGCCGTTGGCTAGTGGCGGCGCTAGAGTGCTTGTGTGTTTGTAGAGTGAGCGAGATAGCAAATGGTATGAGGCATGTTAAAACAATTTAGTAGACATACATTTGGTTTTCGAAATTTTAAATATTTGTTTCACCTGGTGTATGGTATACCCAAGTCGGCGAGACGACTTACTTACTTCATTTTCTTTCCTTTCTTGTGTTCACATTTGTTGTTGTTGGCTTGACTTTGGCTATGCTCAAGATCATGACTTCATTTTCTTTCATATGTGTTTGTGAGTGTATGCACAGCAGGAAAGTGTAAGTGTTTGTTTATAAAAATGGTACACAATTAATCTCAACATAAGATTTTGTTTCCACTTAATGGCCTATAACTTTAAGTTCTGTAAATTGATGACTCTACAAGTTGTAAGCCGGGTTCATGACACTCTATACCAAATAAAAAATGTAGCTTAACTATTTAATAAAAAATATATTGAATAGAGTGAAGTATTTGGGTCTGATTTCTACTGATAGATACATTTGACCAAGCTGCATTTATATTTTTAAAAATTTACAAATTATCATTTTAGACACTGACTCATTGAATGGCTTACTTAAGTGCTACTAGTTCGAGTGACGAAATTAATGATGGGGTTTTCCACAGTAAAAACCAATAAATTACTTTTATCTTAAAGAGCTAGTAGGTTATTTACTGCAAAATAAGATGTGTTAATTGTATTTGTGGATCTCTCTGGATCTCTAATTGTAAAAACAGGTGTATTTTTTTGTGTTTTGCACAATACATTTTTGTAGCGAAATTTAATATAAATGTGTACATTACACTTTATATACTTTATGTTTATAGTACCTATACATTTTTATGTGCAAAAAGCCAAAACATAAACATAGAACAACATGTAATGTGCAGAAGAGACGTCATATTTTTGACATTTTTGCATATAAATATTTTTAATCATCTTACCCAAAAAGGATTTTGGCAAAGAAAGAAAGAATCAAAATTCTACAAAGAAATGTCCAAAAACTAATGCGATACGGGACCCCAATATCTGGGGTCAACTGTGTACGCTTTTTGTTTTTTTGTGGGTGGAAGAGAGAGAAACATCAGTCGGGCAACAAACTATAGACGGTCAGACGACATGCGTTTGCCAACAGCAACAACAACAACTAAAACGCGCGTGTGGGAGGCAGGGCAAGGCAATAGCAACAACATCCGCTTTGCTAATAACCAAGCAGCAGAAAAGAAAAAAAAACCCCAGCCACCGACAACCGGGAGTGGGCTGAAAATGGGCGCAACAACAAAGAGAGCCAACGTCGATCAGGCGACGACGCCGATGCCAAGTTGGGGGAGTTTTTATGGGGGAGACCGAGAGAGAGAGCAACCAAGAGAGAGATCGCTTTAGATAGAGCGCGATGCTTACACAAGAAAGCAAGAGAGTGCAAAAACCGGTTGGCGGCTGAAAAATGCCGGTTGGTGCTTTTTTTGTTGTCATGTTTGAACGCACGTCGCTCTCCCACTCCCAAAAAGACCCGTCACCCCCCACTCGTACCACCGCATCTCTCATCGTCTTAAACCACCAAAATGTAGCGATAGCACTTGGCATCATCTTATGCAGATGCTGTTAACGGTAACTTAAAAAGTATTACAGAACACAACATTCTATATATACAATACATACAAATGTATGTATATGTATGTAGTTACATACATATATAGATTGGGTGGTTGAGGTGAATGATTTGATGAACTTTTTTTTGTTTTTCTTTTATATTTGTATGTACATATATACTCTCACACTTTTCGGGGGCGTTCATCAGAAGTGCAAATTACATGCAAACACAGTCACCTACATAAACGCATACCGTAAGTTTACATGTGTACACAATTGTATGAATATATGTGATTGTGAGTGTATGTGAATGTGTGTATATAAACTTTTTAACACCCGTGGGCTGGGCCAGCATCGACCGCTGCTGCGACCTGGCAGCTCAGGGTGAGCCACAACATTTACTTGCGGTGAAAGGCCAACGCCAAAAGGGGGAGTGTAAGATGGTGAGGACAAGGCGGAAAAGGAGGGGCAGGCAAATTGCCAGCCAAACAGACATAGAGACAACAGCAGACGACGCCATCAGCTAATGACATGTTAACGCTATAGCCACAAGTTTCAACCATCAACATGAATGACCATCCGCATCCCCCTATGCCTCCTCACCAACATCACACCGACAATTCCACACGCAGTTATTAAAAAACGCTTTAGCTTCACAGCTGGCACAGTGGATCAAAACTAAATATATGTAAGAGAATTGGCGAAAGTTTTTTAGAAGTATTTCCTCAATGAGGAAAATGATGTCCTTACAATTATAGGGGAACTTATAACAAACATCAAAGGGGGTTCCAAAAACCGGAAGGATCAACATAAAAATTAACTGCAGATCTGGATATGGAATATAGTAGTTTACAAATAATCTCACTATGTTAACAAGCACTAGCAACTATGATGCGAACCCAGGGCCACGTTGTTTAGTTGCCTAATGACTGAGGCCTTTGGCCAACTCATCTTCCGAAAACTGTTATAAAATTATCGAAAGGGGAAACAATTTGACTTTTTACAAATCAATAAACCCCAAATAATAATTATTTTCCATGATTGATATAATTATAATCATATTGCGAATTCTTAACCCTTAACCTTATAGACGAGAAAATTGTCAAAAATCATTTTATAATTTTGCAATATTTCGTTTTTTAGTTTTGAGAAACTATTTATAATTTGCTTCAATAGACAAGTCTATTTTTTTTTTTTATATTTTAAAAAAGTTTTTCCCTCTTAATTAAAAAATAACTGACACTGTGAGAGTTAATGATTATTTGAAATTCATTTAAAAAGCCTCTAATCGAACCACTGTACCGTTGTGTCCCACCACTCTAAAATCATTAATGGGCAACAACTAATCATCAAAGTGGGTGGGTGTCTAACAGCGCCGTCAACTGACCACGAGCATAAGCAACAGAGAGTCACACACACACCGAAATCCATGCCGTTCGTCCCAATGATCCAACAACGAAATAAAATCTTCGATTTTATATGCGAAGCCAAATTCACAATCAACAAACAACACACACAGAAATTCTCTCGCGGACGCCCACTCTTAACTGCGACGCAGGCGCAAGCGCAGCTGGGTGGCTATACAAACTGTCTGGTGCGGTGAAGTGAGGAAGGGGTACAAGTGGGAGGTGACCGAGGGTGGCTGTTTATGTGTGGGCCGACCACGGACTATGTCATCGATTGCATTTTAGAAGAAGAAATAAGAAATACATTTTCTAACAATTTAAAGACATTTTAACGACGCACACAAAAAATGTTCGCTAAATTTTTGGTTAATCAATTTACTTAAAAATGTACTAATTTTTCTTTTTACTGGTTAGAACTTACATTGGGTAAAAATCTGATTTTCAAAAAAATTATTTATGGATGGAGAGTTTCTATGCTGCGATGAATAAAATATAAAAATTTAAAAAAAAAAATGGCGAATTGCTAGCTGTAATAGGTAATAATAAGATTCCTAATCAGGAAAATCTCCCAAAGTATTAAATCCAAAATATACAAATTCATCTATTAGTTTTAAATTTTTTTCAAAGTGGATTGTATCTAGAAGATTGTGAGAATTAAGCTTTTTACAAAGTTCTAAAACTGGTCCAAATTGCTCAAGGAAAAGTTTGCAAGATAAATTTTATAGTCTGTCTAAAATGACATTTATTAGATCGATCGAAAATCCTTAAAATTATCTACAATTCCTGATTTAATAAAGTATTTTAAAATTCTTTAAATGATGATAACTCGAAACACTCCAGAAACAAAACCTAACATTAAAATAGGCCATGGTTCCAGATAACAGGATTAACAATCACCTTTTTCATTTCTCCAGCACTTACTAACAATTTTAGTGAATTGTTTTCATCGACAATATATGTATGTATATGTATATATTTTCGTTTGGTCAAGTTGTCTGGACCAAAAAAGCAGCTGTTGCTGCTTGTCCAGGCTTTTATAGCGGCTTGAAAAAGGAAACGGAGTGCTGGTGCTGAGGGCCGAAATATGTATATATGGGCGGCAGGTGGTAAAATTTCTGTCTTTGTGTTTTTGTGGCCAGCCAAAGCAGCTGCTGTGGCTCATCGTTTTCAGCTCTCTCTCTTTTTCTCTGTTTCTCTCGGTTGCTTCTTTTTGGCGTCTTATTTTTTAAGTAGCGGTCAACAGCAATTTAATTTCTTGCTCTCTTAAAGCTGGTTTTCTTTTGTTACAAATGTCTATAGACTTACATATTTAATCGTATCGTATATACATATAAAATGTATTTGGGTGGCTGGCTGTGACTGTTTTCCTAAACACAGAAACTCTACCTCTCTCTCTTTCTGCCTCATTGGCGTTCAAGGGCAGGGTGAGTCCGCAGACAAAGTCTTTGACTTTAGCTTTTGGCAGCTGATGGCAGGTGCGCGCCCTCATAAAAATGTACGGCATCGAAAGGAGAACGACAATGATGATGATGATTATGAAGACCATGAAGGAAGAAAAAATTCAGGCTGTCCTGCAAGAAAAAAACACTCGTTGTGTTTAGTGTCAGTTGCACCATGCGCGTTTGCACCCTCCAATTTCTTCTTATGGCGCGTCTCCTTGGACTTCGGGTTTGGGTTGGGTTCTTTTTTCTTGTGAAATCTTTGCGGCAACATGTGCTCTTCTGCTTGGTCTCTCTGTCATCCATTCTGTCGGCCTTTTCCCTGTATCCTTACCCCTACTCTTCCCGTTTGTGGCAATTTATGCAGTTCCTTCATGTATTCCTTTTTAGGGGTGGTTTTTCAACCAACAACCTGCAGATCACTTTTAAGGTTGCCAAGTTGCAGGTTGCAGCTGCCATTTTGTGAGATCCTCCTTCTCCTCCTGCTTATTTGAGCCTGTTGCTCTTTGTTTTGAGAGTGAGTTTAAAAATACACTTACATCTGAACTGAAGTGGAAAGGGTCGGCCTGTAAAGTGTCTCCAATTCATTTCTGGTGTGAGTTTTATGCTTGATTATGGCTATGGCCAAATATCTTGTTCATGGATTAGGGAAGACGGGAGAGTCATGAATGACTGAGCACTTCAATCATGATAGTTTTTTAAGGGCAAGTGTTGGTGTTTTCTTTTTAATAATCAATTTTAAATTAAAGAGGTGTCAAGAAATTCAACTTCCTTTCTAACTGGGTCTAAGTTTTGTATGCTTATTTCCTCCCAAATTCTTATCTAACTTGGATTACGCTTATTTTGCTTTGTTAGTTGAGTTCTTCTGGCATATGATCTCATTTCATTCATAAAACTTGCGGCCCACGCAATGTGACAATATACCTAAACAATGGCCGAAATGGGGGGAAGAGAATGTATCGAGTGTGGGTTGTGGGGCGGAGAACGGGAACATCTCCCACATCCCATCTCGGCATGGAGTTTTGGCAGCATTGTCAGCAAAATGTAGCGTCTCCCAGCAGAAGCATATATATTTTTTGTTTGTGGGTTATCATATGTACAAATGGATTTCCAAGAAAACCACCTACCTACACATGAGAAATGCCACGCCAAGAAAAGGCAAAGCCAAGCCAAGCCACACGAAGCTGAGCCAAGCCAAAACCCAAATCCGAAAACCATCATCATCCCATGACGACGATGGAGACGAGGCCAGCCTACCCTAGCTACGACCACATTCACATAAAAAGCCATTTATATATAAATGAATATATATGTACAGACGATATATGTATACCCAACCCAAAACTAAAAACCCAACGTTGAAATGTTGACGCTGGACGCCTCTTAAAAATAACAACAACAACAGCAAGCAGCAGGCAATCAGAAGAGTAGGAGGCGAAGGTGGAGGAGGAAGAAGAGAAGTCGAAGAAGAGGAGACCAGACCCAGACCCATATTGAAATTTCACAACAACCTTCGTTGCTGTCTTCGTTGAATATTGAAAAACGGTTGAGGTTTTAGGCAAATTGTTGTTGTTGTTGTAGTAGGAGGAGGCAAAATGCGGCGGTGGTTGGCCCATAGAATGAGGCAGCGAAACGCAGATGATGATCGTCACAAGAAAACGAAGAAGCAACCAAAATATGTGAAGACGAACAAAAAACGAATGATAATAATGAAGCGGTGGGTATGAGGTTCCCTACCCCATCCCACAACTCAAAATATCAAAAACAAAAAAAAACATCGAAAAAAACTCTGAAATGAATCCTACGCAATGGGGTGGCTGCTGTTGCTGCTGCAGAAAAGGGGAAGCCAACAGGTAAAAGGTAGTAAAGAAACCTTGAAAGCCGCAAAACAAACAGCTGCTGCTGTCTCTGCTGAAACAGGTAAAACGGAGCTCTAAGCGAAAGAGACAGGGAGAGAGTAAGGGAGGGCAGGGCACAGGTAAGTTTCATTTAGACCTGGATCGGGGCGGCGGTGTAACACAGGAAATTCCTATGTGATTTTTGGTGAGATTGTTGAGTGACTGGGGACGGAGACAGTCCACCAACCAATGGATGGTTGGTCGGTGCAGCAACAACCCTCATGGATTTTATCAGGGGCTCAGTGAAAGACAGCAGCAGGTATATAGACCGACCGATCGTCCCGTTTCGTTTTCGTTGCCAAAAACACCCTCCCCACATACAGCAAATACATACTATTTCCTATATAACCCTACAACATTTCTTTACATTCGTGTGACACGACGGGAAGTGCGTAATTTAGTTTTGTGAAGTTGACTACAGTTTTTATTTTGTTTTGGGATCGCTGTTCATCATGGGAACTTGAACTTTTGGCGGGTGGAAGTTGGCGTGCCTTAAGCACATATAAGTACATACCAATGCATCTTTATATACAAGTGAATTGATAGAACGCATTTGTGAAAGCTGAAGAAGAATCGCGAAGTGTAGAAATTAGGATGGCAAAGTATCTCACGAAGGATCAAAAAATATCTTTAAAGCGATTCTATGTTTGTAGTTGAAATTTATGTCCCTAGTCTAACGATCGTCTCCATTAACAATTCTGGGGTCTTTTTATTACTCTTTTTCTTCAACTCTATAAACAGCAAAAAATTGTGAAAGAGGGTAATTGTTTGTGGGGGCGGCAACAGACAGCGAAAAGGGGAGGTGGTAGATGCAGTTGTTGTAGGAGGAAGAGGAATGCAAAACTTGTGCTATTGATAGTGGGTGGGTTGGGTATATAAAATATGCAACAGAATGCAGACAAACAAGGAAGAACTGACTCACTGACTGAATCGCAAAGTGACGGTTTGATGGGAGGCCAAAAAAAAACCTACAAAATCAACAACAAAATTTAGAACAGCAGGAGGGCGGCGGGTAGGTTCGGGTGACTAGGCGGTCAGTCGCCATGCAAGCGGGCGGCAATTAAAAGAGGGAGAGCTGCTCGAGTGAAGTAAGGAAAAGACAGACAAAGTAAACCATGTGACAAAGCAGAAAACAGAATAGGGCTAGTCGCAGCCACACACACACACACAGATACAGACTCACCCACTCACTCACATGTTGGGAAGTAGAAGAAACAGGCGAGCAAAAGAAAGTAGGATAAGTGCAAGAGGGAGTAGAGTAGGTAGATTAGGGTAGGGTAGGGTACAGGGTAGAGAGGGGGAGAATAAGAGAGAGGAAAGAGGACACCACACGCAAGCTGCCAAGGATTGATGGTAGGTTGTGTTGGTGGTGGGTTTCATCATCAGTTTTTTCATTCGGTGTGCCTGTGCCCCTTGCGGCGTAGCATTTGCGCCAAGCGAGGGAGGGACAACAACTATGGCGACTTGTTTTCGTATGTGTGTGTTAGTGTGTTGGCATCTTTTATTGTTCGTTTCGATCCCAGCTCTGAAAAGGGGTGCCCTACAGTATTTTTTTCTGGTGTTTTTTTTTTTGGGCGTTGGAGTGGCAGAGTTTTTTTCTCGTGTATAATTGGAAATTGGTTAACCGGTTCTGGTGAACGGCTAGCGCTACCTGTGGGTTGATGGGCCTTCTCTGCACATGGCCTTCGGTATGATTTTTCGATGGGTCGAAAAATTGTATAGAGAAAAAAAAAGACATACGCATACATATATAAGATGGGAGTGTATACACATATCGTTTGTTGGTGCGTATGTGGGGGGAGGATTTGGAGGGGAAACATGTGTCACTAAAGAAGGTACGCAACTTTGATGTAGAAAAAACCACTAGGGATAGACTCTTATTAGAGTCTGTTAACCTTTAATAACAATAATTACCTTTGCTCAACTGTTGAAGATGTATTAACATTTAGCCCTTTGGGCCATTTTATTTTCTTTTTGGGGCAGAATATTATTCCTTGTACAATGATTTTGTGTAATTTTGCACTTAAATATTGAAATAATTTCCGTCACACACACTCACACGCACTTAAAGACACTCAGGCACTTGAAGCATAAATTAATCAAAATGTTTTTAAATAAATTAATTAAGCGATTGCCAAAATAAAGAACGCGTTGCAATTGTGCTTAAGATGGATGTTTTTAATGCTTTTCCCTCGCGCCAAAGAGTTTTCAAAACAATTTTAAATCGGTTTTTTAAAGCGAGAACGAACCGCACACCACGAAAAATTCCAACAGACTGAGACTAACGATGACGCAGACAGCTGCTGCTGCTGGCGAAGCCGCCGACGACGACGACGAGACAAACGCACAAAGCAGCACACCGCCGCACAACAACACTGAACACAGTGGGACAACACCCATATGTATACAGGATCCCACCGTATATGACACAAATAATACATTAAATCTCTTAAGTTTAACGTTGCACAATTTTTAAGGACTATGAAGAAAAAATGCTAAAGCCGATATTAAATATTCGATAACATCAGGTGTCAAATTGCTAATGTTTGTGGCAAAATCGGTTAGGAATATTAATATTTTAGCAGGTTAGGAGCTATGAAATTTTTTCTTTAACACCAGCACACTGTGCAAGCGGCCACCTTACAAGCGAATGATCGTCTAAAAGAGAAATTGCAACAAACAAGCGACGGCATGGCATGGCAAGGCAGGCAAGCAAGGCAAGCCACCCGCTCATTCACGTTTATATTTTGTGTGGGCTGCCCCCGTAAGTGAGAGCGAGAGCAGAGAGCGAGAGTGGGAGAGACCCAAGCAGACGTTGTTGTTGTTGCTATTCCCCGCCTGCGTAGGGTGGTTCGGATTGAGCTGAGTAGAATTTTGGACAGTCGAAGCAGGTCAGTTTGGGTTTCTGTGTTTATGTGAACGTATTTATGTGTGTGTGTGTGTGCGGCGCAACTTGATTTTGTTGTTGGTTGGTAATGATCTTCGTGCATGTGGGTTGCTGTTGCTCTTGTTGTTGTTGCTGCTGGCGGCGTCGGCGGTGGCTGTAGAGGAGACAGTGACTCTGTTGCGTTCATTAGCGGGGCCGAGGCTTTTATTTTTTTGTTCGTTTATATGGCCAGAAGGAGGGCGTGCTGGTACATGGTTTTCAGGTAGATATATAGGTATGTATGTACATACATACACAGAGTAGGTATGTACATATATAAGGTTGGGCAGCCAGGTAAGTTAATTGGGTGGTTTTTGGTGCCGCGTGGGTTTTATTTTCAGTGCAACGAAATTTTTGATTCTAGCATTCTCCGGCACCAACCTTTAACCTTTTTATGTGTACTACACAATTACTATGCAAATTGCATGACTCACAAACTAAGTGGGAAACACCTTGCCGCAAAAACAAACCGGTGCTGCGACAACAAATCAATGAAATTGAAAGTTGAACGCATTCAATGGACCATGGAGCCGCTGCCGTAGCTGCTAGTGCATCATCATCATCGTCATCCGTTGCACGTTGTTGTCTTACATTTTCAATCATCAGCCAACTGCCGTTGCCACAAAAGGAAGCAATGGTGTGGGTTGGCAGCGAAGACGACAACAACGAAGACTACGGGCGGCAATAAATGCATCATGTCCAATAAGCACACAAAATGTGGTGAGATGAAAAGTAATGGCCACAAAGACTTTAGCGGGCGCTACCCTATGAAAAATTGCAGAAATAAAGAAGATTTAAAGAAGTTTCTCCCCCAAAAATCGCATAGAATTTTTAGTTAATGTCAGTCTAACCTCAAAAAATCGAACATATTACCTATAAAGAAGATCTTAAGAGAGGAATTGGTCAACAAGCTTCGAAGATCATAAGAGAACCATACATTTATATAAAGATAATGTCAAGGAATGCCTTTTTAAAAATTGAGGGGGTTTTTCATCAACAAATCAAAATTAATTTAAATGTATCCAAGGGGTTTCTTTGACAAAAATCGTGTATAATAACCGATCTCAAGCACTTGTTTCTGTTGTTAATGGCTCTTTCTCTAAGTAGCGCAGCAACCAAAAACAGGTTAGTCATATTAAATGGAGCCCCAGAAAGGAGCACCCTACTACTACTATCACTTCATTGCCTCTCAAAAGTGGAAGAGGATGACGACGTCGACGATGCCGACGAAGTGATGGGCCAGCCATAAGGAGCATCAGGCAGCAATCAATTTGTTATAGTAAACCGGTTCCATGTTCGGTTTTTCAACATGTGGGCCAAAAACAGCAAACAGGCCAATTTTTGCTGGAAGTGCACCTTCAACTGTCCATCCTTGGATGTTGTGATATAACCCAAGAAGACAAAATAACAAAAAAAAAAAAAAAATAAGCAGCGTAATGACCAAAAGTCAATTACAAAACGGCAGTAACAGTAATACAACACATGGCTTCCTTTTTTACGGTGTTTTCTCTCTCTCTCGCTGTGTTTCTGTTTTCTTTAGCAGGCTGCGAAAAACCTGTTGCCCTGTTGAAGAAGCCCTTCCTACGGTGGGAGAAAGTCTAAAGCTGAGAGTTTGAGGCAACTCGGCATAAATAGGGCTTCATATTGGGCGCCAGTTAAATTAAGAAGGGGCGCATTAGTTGCTCTTTGTCACGTCTCATTTAACAAAAGATAAAGGAAGGGATCGCTTTTGAGATCGCAACGAATCGTTTGGGTTGGACAAGGCAACCCTACGGTTGCTTAAAAACGCTTGGAGTTCTCACACTTGGACACACAACATGGCGTCACCCCTTGGGCGTGGGACGGCAGCCACGCATGCGCAATTCTTTCTTGAAACATTTGACACGGAGTCGGAGACGAGGGAGTGTATGGGCTTGTGGGTGGGACTGGTATGCCTGCATTGCGTGGAATACTGTCTCCATTTTGCTTAGTTTTCATAGGTGGTACTGGTGGTGCTTCATTCGTTTTGAATTTATTGACATATAGCTTGGAAATACATCGGTTTGGTGAATTAATGTGGAGCAAAATATAATATTATTCTTGGTTACTTTTCTTTTATTAAATTTTCCACAATAAAGTAACTTTTATCATCTTTTTTAGCTTCGCACAAATTAAAAAACAAAAAGTCAGTCACTAGTCTATTTTAATACGATAAACCCATCGGATTACGTGGAAATATACCAAAATGTATGTTCCATACAAAAGGAATGTATGTATGTTGTTTAAATTATCCATTATTATACCCTTGCAAAAAGGGTATATTAATTTTGGTCAGAAGTGTGCAACGCATAGAAGGAAGCATCTCCGACCATATAAAGTATATATATTATTGATCAGCACGACGAGACGAGTTCAAATAGCCATGTCCGTCAGTCCGTCCGTCCGTCTGGATCAACGCAAACTCCTCCTAGACCGTGAAAGCTACAGAGCTGAAATTTTGCTATATCATATAGCTCCCATACAAACGGCAAAGTCACGAACAGTGACTTTTCACATTAACTTCGTTATTTGCTTAGCTATTGTCGTGAAATTTAATATTGGTGAGTTTATTACATATATAAACGACTATACCAAATTTGATCAAGATCGGGTGACTATATCATATAGCTCCCATAGGAACGATCGGTGTAAAACAGTGACTTTGATCAATATCTTTCCTATGCTAAGATTGTAGGCCGTTCTTTCGCAAACTTTAGCCTTTTTAGAAAAAACGTTTTTTTCATTTTGATGGCTATAGGTAAGAAAAGAGTTACCAAAAAAAGTTGCAAGGGTATGCAAACTTTGACGCGGTCGAAGTTAGCCACGGCACTCAGTTTTTTCTTAATTTCTCTCTCTCTCTCTCTCTCTCTCTCTCTTGTTGAAAAGCACATTCTAATGAAATCGTTTTGAAACTGTTTTTAAATGTCATCCAACTAATATCTTGTATATTTTAAACATATTTTATAATTCTGTATAAATCTTTTAAAGTACATTTTGTTGTATTTTAATTAATCATAGATTTCGACAATGTAAAAACTATAGATTATAAATACTATAGGCACTAAATAAGTACACCGCCAGGCATTAAACAAAAGGAACAAAAATCAATGTATGGTCTTTATAGGCTCTTAAAGAAATTGCCTACACAAACCAGCTCGATCGATCAACATGTAATTTTATTTCTCATAGATGGCAATTAAAACAAAACGACAGCTCCCGCTTTGTCATTGCTGTGAAAGAATTTGTCACCGATTGATTTCAGTGGTAGCAACTCACACATTTCGCTTAACAACACTTATTATTCGTGTGTTTGCGATACTCTCACCTTTAGATCACTCTTTTCAAATAACTGCGAGTTATAAGGATATGACCTCGGATTCTTGGAAATGAATTGAGCAGCCACTATAACAAAGGCAGTTAAGTCTATATTGGCAAGATTCATAAGAATGTATAATACAGGGATTTTGGCAGCTAACATATCCAATAAAAAGATGACAAATTCATTTATCGAAAACTGTACATTCATTTATAAGATATCCCTGTAAGTAAAAATAGCCTTTTTTGCAAACTTGGTTTATAACCTATATTTAACCAACAAGACATTTCTCTAAGAGGCAAAGTTGAAGATTGATTTAAATTGCAAATATCAATGATAAATTCACAGATATTATAGACATGTATTATGGAGGAGAGTATAATATGCCGTCAAAGAAATGCCTAAAAACTCAAACGGCGTCTTTGTTATCTTAACTGCATTTCGTTATGTGTGTGAGCGCAATTAAAAAAATTTGTTAGATACATATGTATTCATAATTGAATATATGTATGCACGTACATTTTTTTGCAGACACATACGTCGGCCATTTCAAATATGCATAACTAAAAACCACTTATACCAAATGAACTTTTATTTGATGGATGGACAGAGGCAAATCCAAAAGCCGGCATCATATAAATACATACTAAATGTGTGTATCTATCTATTTCAGAATGCAATTGCATTTCTCTATATATGGAAAAGTTTTAATAAAATATGTAGACATTTATTTTATATATTATGTATATGTATAAATGTACATATACTTTACATATATATAACTGACACTCACACACAATTAGTCGTTTGCCTAGCAACGAAACAAACGCACAAAAAACTCCCCAAAAAATCTATGAAAATTCATCACAAGCAAAAATAATCAAATAGAAATTATATAATAAAAACATATATGTACATATGTATACATGAAAACATATATGTGTATATATGTAATCCTTTTCTACACACACACACACAAACATATGTTGCATAAAAACCATATGCAAATATTTTCCCTTCCCTACCCCGTCTTGCACCATCGAACCAAATCAAAAATTGAAGTGCAAGCAACGTAGAGGAAACGAGAGAGAGAGGACATTAAACTAGCAAGTAAAGCAAGAGAGAAATATAGCAATGTACGTTTGTGCCGTTATGCGTATGTGTGTTTGTGTGGAAAACTGCAACAATTCCTGTGCAGTTTTTTGAACCAATGTACTTTTGGGGGAGGCGAAAAATTGTTATAGACACGAAAATTTATGATAGGAAAAACAACCACCCACCCCTCGAACCATTTGGGGGCGGAGGTGGGTTTAGTTTTTCAAATGCCAGCACGCTATTGTTATGACAGAAAGAGAGAGAGAAATTGCCAGAGAGTGAGGGAGTGCATTTTGTGTCTATGTGTGTGTGTTTTGTTGTAGGGGGTTGTTAATGCTAGCATAGAACAAGGAGACACTGAGAACAAGAGCGAGAGAGAGAAAGAGATAGTGTGGAGGGGAGAGAGCGCCTGCTCCATACCAATACCATCTCGCATACTAAATATATTTTCAAAGTATTGATATGTATGGGAAAAATAGAAGTTGGCGCTTTTTAGTTTCTCTCTCTCACTCTCTTTTTTTCTATGTGTGTTTGTCAGTTTTACTTGGGGGTGTCTGTATGTGTGTGTTTTTCAGTTAAGGGGAAAAAGTGCATACTGAAAAAAAGTCATTGCTCGAAAAATCAATAAATCATTATTACTAGTTTAAAAACGCGTTTTTTACACTTCATTTTTAAAAAAAATTCTTTCAGTTAACTTACCATTTTGCTTGAAATGATTTTCAGCTGTCAGCCTCAAAGTATGCAGCGCCACACACAAAATTCCTTCCTCCTCCACTCACTTAGAGCACAAAACTCTGCTTTTCCTTTATATATAAAGGAATTTTATTCCTTTTCGTTGCTTTTCACTTCCTCAACACTTTTTTTTGGCTTAATATCCTTTCTTGAATTATTATTTACCGTTTCGTGCTTTCTTTATTTTTTTTTTTATTTGTTTCCACAACTAACCTCATCAACACTCACACACTGAATGGAAATCTAAACTTGTAACTGCTGTGAATGAATGGAAAATTGTGAATGCTCCTCCAAACACGGCGACTGAAAGAGAACTAAACTGGCTGAAAACACAACGCTAAACACAGAGTCGGCGAAAGAAAAACTCGTATCGGGGGCTATTTAGTAGGGGCCCCCAAACCCCCCTTTTGTTTTAGACACGTTTGCGTTGGTGTGTGCGCATTTTTTGCTGTTTTTCTTTTTATGCCTTGTAAAAGTTTTGTTTTATTTGCCGTCTTTCTTCTGGCTGTCCGTTTTGATTGTTGTGTGTGTTGTTGTCGCCTCGATTGCCAGTCGCGTAATAATAATTGTACTCAGTCTTTCTGTCTCTCAGAGTTAACTCCAGTTGTGCAATTGTAGGGAAAAGCTTCCTGTCCGAGTGTGCCTAGTTAGTTTTGCAGTTGTTGTTGTTTCTTGCGCGGGGGGTTTTCGTTCGTGTTATCACACAAAAAAGCGCGCGCATTCCACAACATACTCCCACGCATAACAAGTACGCACTCTCCGCTCCCGCTTACTTACCTCTCTTGTCTCTCGCCATCTCACTTGCTCTATTTCATTTTCTTCATACATATATACATATCTCTCTTTCACACTTGCTCTCTCAATTGAGAGGGCTCATACCCTGGCCGCCATGTTTATTTACAAAAAGTTTACCGTTATTTTGTGATGCGCTACAATTTAAAAATGACGGTATCCATTGGCACTGCAAAGACTTGTTATTGGATTGGGATTCAATATTTATTCTTGACATCAAATAAGTAAAATTTGTCGTTAGAAAAAGCGATGAGAGGATTCAGTATGTAAAATTGTGGAAGATTTAAACAACAATTTATTTCATTTCATTAAATCGAAACTTTTTTTGTACTTTTCAAAGTCTGGTCTCACAAATGTTGGAACTAGACCACATAGTGATCTGCGTTTACTTACTAATTCTTTATCTGTATAGTATATACACATTTTTTATTTATCATTGCATCATTAGCTGCGATTGGAAGATTTAATTTATGACAAAAAATTAAATGATTAAAAAACGACAATTGATTTTATATAAGTAAAATATATTAATAAATGAGAATAATAATGTTTGAGTGTAATATTATGTTTCTACTATACAAAGAAATATTGCAAATTCGGACTAAGAACTAAGCCTTTATCATGACTTGCAAATGCTTAAGTTGAAGTCAAGGTGTTTATAAAAATTGTATTTTTTTCTACTGTTGATTGTTTTTTTGAATTATTTCATTCGATTAATTTGCCGGACTAACTACCGATTAGAACTCGATAAACAAGGAAATGTCAATAATTGTCGTAAAAATACTGGGAGCCCCAAAAATACTAGGAGCCCGACTCCCCTTAATTGGTTCACCATTTTTGCGGCTCCCAGTATTTGTATCCGAAGTGCTTTTCGCTTAGCCGAGACACAACCCGGCAACTTTATTTTCTAATTGAAAAAGTTTTAAAAATGATGCCGTCTAGAAACGAAAACAGACCTTTTGAAAACATGATCCTTTAGAAATTCAATTTATTGCAACAAATGTTTAAGAATTGAACTACTGATCATTGCCTTTGTCTAGCCATCAGGAGCACAGTTTGCTTTTAGTTTTTAGATTTTTAGTTAAAAAAATCTTAAGAAAATAAAAATTACAAAAATTTAACTCTCTTTAATAAATTATTACGAATACCTTACAAGAACATTAGAAAAATAAAAATTACAAAAACCTTTAAATGACATAAGTTTAAGCTCTACTTAACCGCGTCGATTTTTCCTTCTAACTATTTCAATTGGCTATTAACAAAAAGTAAAAAATAAAATAAAATTACTCCTGCTTGTTTTTTTTCAATTCCATTTGGACGCAGTTCGTTGGCCAAATGATTGCCAACTTGGGTTTCTCCACTTATAGCTTTAGCCATGACGATGCTTGTTTCTTCTTTTTTGTATTTTTTTTTAACTATTTGCCAAGTTTTAATCAAATTGCACATGTGACCACATAGGCAACCGTTAGCTAACCACTCAACCACCAACATCGGTAGTAGGATACCCACAGCACCACCCAATTTCCCTCTTATCCCTATCCCAACCACTACGGGTCTACTAACCTAATTTGGCAGTAGCCTCTTGTGCTCTTTTTCCACATATTTTCAGTTTTTTTTATATTTTGTATTTTTTGAGCATTTTTCTGCAACGTCAACTGTCTCGAAAAGTTTTTAATCATCGTCACCAGCGGCAAACATTTTTGTTGCTGTTTTTTTTCACAATGCCCTTGCATACAAAAAGGGTATATTCATTTCGAAAATAATTAAATTATTGGCCATAAAGAAGTTATTCTTAAGAAGTTAATCTTAACAAGTTAATGGATTGCAAGTAATCGAAATCTTAATGAAAGTTAAGGATCGAAAGTATTACTAAAATACCAAGAAAGTACAGAAAAAAAATTACGAAAAAAATATGTAATTGAAATGGTATATCATCTTTTTTGCAACTCAATTTCACTTCCAATTCTCAAGAGTATAGAAATTACAACTACGTTTTATTAGTTGCCTTTTTCTTGTTGCCTCGATTTTTCACAAGGCGTTTTGGGTGCTGCAATTTTCCAGCAACCAAATTCAATGCAATTAAAAACAATTCATAATGAGAGGGAGTGTAGAAAAACTGCTTGAGCCTACATTTTTCAAGAGTTTTCACTGACCACCCCCCACCCACAGCCACCGCTCCACCATACAGTTATACTCGTGTACAATGCTCTCGCTCTGTAATTTGTGTCTCTATTTCAGAAGTTTTTTTGTTGCTTTCTGTGATGGATGGATGATCATCATAACACTTTTTCTTGTTTGTTTTCAACAAAATGATTTTTAATATAACATTTTACGGCAAACAAATTTGTTGTTCCTGTTAGAGTTTTTTGACTTTAGTTTTTTGGTTTGGTTTATGCATTTAATTAAAAAAGAAGACCCCAAAACCCAAAATGAAAATACACACACATACACAATGTAATGAAAACGAATAAATATGGCTAGGGACTATTGTGGAGAAAGGGAAGAAGAAGATAGAACAAAGTGTGACTGAGAAAGAGATGGACCCACAAATGTTGGTTTTCTTTATTTTTTTCTCTTTTTGGTTAAAATATGCAAACAAGAAACGGAAAAACTTATTTAGATGCCGCACCGGGCTAGACAAAACCAAAAAAAAAATTTATATATGTATACATACATATATACCTATAAAGAGAAAAAAGCGCAACATCCTACACACATATGCATAGACAAATGCAGTTGCGGCTTCTTATGAAAATGGCGTCACAAACGGAAAAACCTCATGCATACATATACATGTACGTACACAGATGCAACAGAAAATCCCACGCGTATTCCATATATGTACATACATATGTATGGCTTGATGTGTGTGTGTGAGTTCGTGAATGGCAACAGCCCGTCTTTATTGTACCACAAAATGGAGCACAGTGGGCAAAAAAGCAAATAGAAAATAACTTCGGTAAAAGATAAGCAGCTCAAGTCTATGTTTAGATACATCAGAAATCGTCTTAAGACACAGCATCAATAAACTAAGGCAATCAAAGGAATAAAATTGAAGTCTATAGCGCATAATGGTTCAAATTTAGCAGATCTATTGTGAAAAAAAAATGTTTTCTGTTTTTACACGTCTTCGTCCTTAAACTCAACAAACACTTCTAAAAAAGTAAACAGTAACAGTAATTATTTGTTACTAAATATTAATAAAATACAGTTGGACCTCGATTATCCGGGACGGTCGGGACCAGAGCCATCACGGAAAATCGGAAAACCCGGTAAATCGACAGCAAAGTTTCCACGTATTTCGTACTTGAAATTTTATAAGTACATACATACATATGTACATACATATCTTTAAATCACTCACATTGACTATAAAAATATGTAATATCTACATACACGCGAGTTTCTTATTGATTGCAAACTAAAACGGGGAAGCCCCGAATTCGTTTTATTATTTTAGGAAAAAAATTTCTTTTGAAATCACGGATAATAGGGGTAATCACGGTTAACAGTGAGGATGAAACAAATTCAACTTCATTCCGGATAACAGGGGTGCCCGGTTAATGGGTGGCCGGATAATCGAAGTCCAACTGTTAATGTAAATTTTAGAATACTCAAAGCTCCATAATTAACCATTACGTCATATTTGCGTATGGCAAACAAAAAAGGTTTTTAGAATTGCTTTCTACTCACAATAAGTCATAAAACAATTTCACCCACACTATATATATATATCTAAAAGATCCAAATCTATGACAATTTATAGATTGCAAAAGTTTCACAAGAGTAGAGATGAGGTAATAAAAAATTGTGACCCACTGTTCCATGGCCCAGTATCGATATCTCGGCCTGGTGCTGCTGTTGTTGGCTCTAAGCTTCTTGCATGTGGCAAAAAGTAATGTTTTTTTTTTGTATATAGTATTTTTCGCTCAACCTCCCCCATTTTGATTGTTGGACTATAGTCTTCAGAGCCTCTCAGTATTACCCATGCCTGGAAAAATATATTCTCTCACTATTGTTCATAGTGGCTCGTGGGAAGCATTTTAATGTTTTCTTATATTTGGAAGCAAAAAGAAACCAGAAAAAACTTTATTTCTTGCCAAGCTGAATCATTCCCTTAAGGTAAGAAAATTATTAATACATAATTCATGTTTAATTGTTTGCTATTTTTTTGTTGTTGTTGTAGTTAGTTGCTGTTGTTATGTTCCCCCTCTACTTTTTGCATTTACTATTTCCATTTTGTCTACATTGTCTTCTAATGGGATCTCGAAAATAGGTTGATTGAGTTGAAACTTTCCCTGATTGAGTTGCATTATTCCTATTGATAGACATTTCAATTAGCACAAATTGCGGCAGGTTAAGTTGCAAAAAGACGAAGAAGTTGCACTATTTTGTTGTTGTTTTATTTAGGAACTTTTCGATATAAGTTTAAAACCCCTGAGGCCTGAATGAATGGAAATTAGATGAAGCGTTGACGAGTTCAACGAGTTGCAGCCAGTTCCACGTTTCAATACCCCAGAGAGAGATAGAGAGGGAGAGGAGAAGGAAAAGAGACATTTTCATTACCGCTCTGCGGGTTTTTCCAAATAGTTGCGGGTGGTCAGACAAACTCTTTCCATCCACTCAATTTTCTACATACATATATTTACATATATACAATTTTTTTAGTTTCTGTTTGGTTAATTTAAAATCCGAAAAGTTTCAAGTGCAACAAAGTAAAATGCAGTGTTGTCGAAGTTATTGCCCTCTCGCCCTCGCACAGTGCCAACCAACCCTCGCCTCGACATCACCTCCATAGCCCATTTCATCTCTCTTGTTTTTTCCTCGCTTTTTGTGGAACAATATTTCAGTTTACTTTTCGAATTATTTTAATTTTGTTCAGGGATTCCTTTGTTTGAGTGTGTGTAGTTTTTGGTGGTTATTTCAATTGAAATAGCACGATCCATTAGCTTGTTAGTCTCTACGGGGCAATGGCATTTTACACTTTTTACCCCAACTTTACTGCTTTTGTATTCCAAAGTGACTTTATCCAATAACTTCGTTATTTTCTGAGCTATTGTTGTAAAATTTAATATTGATGAATTTATTACACCTATAAACGACTCTGCCAAACTTTATAAAGATAACGGTCGAAAACAGTGAGTTTTGTCAATAACTTCGTTACTTTTGAAGATATTGTCATATAAATGTATATTTCTTTAATTCTCTTCTCTCATAGGAACGATCGGTCTAAAACAGTGACTTTGATGAATAAGTTCTTTACTTTTGACGCGATTGCTTTCAAATTAAACATTTGTCAGTTTTATATATCTGCAAATTACTGTGCCCAATTTGATCAAGATCGGGCGACTATATAAACAAACATTAGACTTTTTAGATAAAGCGTTCTTCCTCTTTGAAGCCTATAGGTAAGGAAAGAGTTGCCAAAAAAGTGGCAAGGGTATACAAACTTTGGCGCAGTGGAAGTTACCCCCAGCCCTCTGGTTATTTTTGCAAATATTGACCTTTGCGTTTATTAGAGAATTGGTCAGTATTCTAGCTAGTAAATTACAAATTAAAATAATGTAGAAAATCCTTAAGATTTTGATTTGAAAGATTAAATAAGGACTAGCATTATATTCACTCCTCCTTTTTTGTATTATAAATTTCAGTTTGTTCCTGCTCAAGTTTATTGCATCTCATAGTCGCTTTCCAGTTCTTTGCTAAATGTCACGTTTTATTTATTGCAAAAACCTCTAGTTCCTGCGTTGCCTTCTTGATCTGACACATTTAATATTCCATCTATGATTTTTTTTGATTTTTTCCTTTACGTTATTTTTTGTAAAAAAGATCTTTGAATTGCATTTCCTAAGGCAATTAAATGGGATACCCACAACTTATACAAACACGCATAAAAATAGGTGAAAACTGTTATACGAAACTTCTAAAATACACTGGTACCACACTTATACCCAACTTATACACTGTTATAGTCATTTATAATAGTTGGTTTACAACTTATACAAACACGCATAAAAATAGGTGAAAACTGTTATACGAAACTTCTAAAATACACTGGTACCACACTTATACCCAACTTATACACTGTTATAGTCATTTATAATGGTTGATTGTAACCTACAAGAGGTCTTCTAAAAGTGTAAATTGACTTACATTAACCTAAAGGATCGAAAAATAATGTAGAGCATATGTATATTTAAAAATTTCCAACTTCAAATCGGAAAATCATTAAACAGACATAAACTCAGGCTCATTGCGCCCTTGGCAGCCCATCTGAACCATTTTGCGACTGGATTGTAGAATAGATTGTTATTAACTTTCGGGTCCTGTTGAGTTTTCTTGAGTCATATGAAGCTGAAATTTTTTCTCTAGTCTACTGTAATAATATCCTTTTTCCCGACACAGGACTGTAAAAAAATCCTTTTTGCCATATTATTGCTTGGTAAATTTTCCCAAGTAATTTAACATTTTGTTGTTGCTTCAAAAATAGCTGCGAATATCATCCAACACTTATACAAAGACTTATATCACACTTTTAGCCAAGAAATAAACCCACATCGAGCCTAGTTTGATGTTGCAGACAAATCTGAAATCCACTTGCCGCACTTGCTGCATCTAAATGCCAATGCAGCAGAGCCATTTCTTTGCACTTCCTCACCCATTCACACACCCCCGCCATAACATGCCGTTGCTCAACTTCAAGCGACTTTTGACTTTAGCTGATGCTTTCGCTGCTTTTTTTATTCATTTTTCTGTTCCTCCCCTTTTCTTGGCTCTTTTAATATTTATGAAAAATGAAAGAAAAAAGGCGAGAGCCACATAAATATCCACTAAGCCACACATATACACTTACATATACAGTGGCACACACACATGGCTGTCGGCGAAACCCTTAAGTAAAAACCGAAACTCCTCTTCAGAGTTGCCACCCTTACCCAGAGAACATCGCCCAGAGCTCTTGAGGCTGTCAAGCGTAAATTCAATAAATATGAATATAAGATCCAGGAGAACAGAGAAATATACACATAGCAAAAAAGAGCGGTGCGAGGACGGGTGGGGAAAACTGCACTTGTTGTTGTTACATCTTTCACTCACTTGGACTAACTTGGCTAACATTTGAAACGATGACAATGATGTTTTCCATCTTCTTATCCCTTTTTGTGCTTTATTATTCGAAGTCTTTTCTTTTACGATTGATGCTGGATTTTTCTGTGTGTGTGTGTGTGTGTGTTTGTCTGTGTTCGATTGGTAGTAAAGGAGGAAAAAAATGGAAGGCGAAAAGGAAAATAGGAAAATATGAAAATAATTCATTGACTGACTGACTGAAAGTGTTCTGCAATGTTGTCATTGGCCATAAACTCAAAAGGGAGTCATCAAAAGTGTCGCATTTCTTTTGATATAAGGCGAATGTTTATGGTCTTGAGTTGTCATAGTAAAACTAAATGATAGTGCCTGAGAAGGATAGCTGATGCTGAAGTGAGTATAATGATTAAACTGAGAGCATATGACAAAACCAGAGTATGCGCAACATCTTTACTTTGATGAGTTGCAGCAAGAACGGAAAGTAAAAATAAAAGGCTAAACTTAAAGGATTTCATATCACTAATGCAAAGGACCAAAAAAGAGAGCATCGTCTATAAGCAGATGAGTAAGCATAAAAAAGGCAAGGAAAATGTCAATTCGGTTGGTGGACCGTTCTGTGGAATATGCTTATTTGATTGGTGAAGTGGAAATTGTGCAAACTCATCTTTACATGATGTGATATAAGGTTATAACACATAAATATAAGTTAATTTAAATTAATTCTCGTTTTCTTTAAACCTTCAAACATAAGCCGAAAAGTATGCAAAGTAGAAACAAAAGGTTTTGGGGTTGATTTTTAAGCAAAGATATAACAAAATCATTTAGTAATTTCATTATTGATTTAGTTTATATATCATATAAATAAAGTAATATTTAATTTCAATTTCTAATCTTGTGAAAGATAGATGCAAGAGTATGCAACACGAAATTGAGTAATTTTCGATTTAGTATTATAAAAACATAATAAAATATGCTTTAGCAACTAAATATTTCAAATTAATTGGATTAATGCACTAATTATTTTGATCTTGCATCATTGCATCACCATAAACCCCAATAGGATCCAAAGCAAGAGATCTAGCGATTTGCTTTTAAATTCCTGAAAGAGAAGTTCTAATACAATATGCCGCAGCAATTTGATATTTTGAAAACAAAAAAAAAATATGCTAGGGTGTAAACTGACTTCAAATAAAATTTGCAATCGATAATATTTCGTATCAATTTCACATAACCTCTTCTTTCATCTTAAAAGAAGGAAAAAATCACCCCATTTTCCAAAAGGCAATTCGTATCAGTGAGAAAGGGTTCGTCTTTGTATAAGTAAGCCAATGACTTCCAGCAAGCTTTTGGCCAGTCAAGTACAAAGTATAAAGCCAGTATGGGGGGAAACAGCTCCATACATGGATAGATATTGTGAGAGGGAGAGACAGGACAAGACAAGAAAAGGCTATGCTTAAGGCCAAGAAAACTTTGATAGCCAAATTAAGCGAAAGATGGAGTAAGTGAGAGGGCCAAAACACAAAGCGTGGAATTGTTAAGATGAGTAAATATCACAGCACAAAACTTAAAGTAATTGAAGTTGGCAACAGGAAAAGCTAGCCTATAAGCCAAAACTTTGCTAAAACAGGATTCACCAGGTTTCTTCATTTCCCAAGCAAAACTTGCAAAAAGACGGAAGAACTGTTCGCGATTTTAGTTTGTGCCAGAAAATCAAAATCAAGCAAACTAGAAACTAGGCCAAAGTTTTACTCGATGAATAAGATGACTTTGCTCAGAAAAGAACGATGGTTTAGGAGGACGAAAGGGGCATGAGTGGCGTCGACCTCGTTAATAGATTTGTCTAAGTGAATTGTGGCTAAAATCGGATCTATCAGTATAGATATGCCTAGTATGTATAGGTTTTATAGAAACTCAAGTCTCGGTAGTGGGCAGCTCAAACAAGTTTTGGCTGCTTGCAAATAAAGCGTAACTTTAACCTCGCCGACAAATATACCAAATTTAAGTGCATGCAATTAGCAAATATTATAGATATAGATGGAAAAGTTGAAAATCAAGATACAGATTGATTCAAAAATTCTAAAACCGACTTTAACCAAATGGAAATGGCAATATTAATACACTTTTACTCATTCTACCATCATTTTTTTGAACTTTTTGAATTGGATTTGAACTATTTCTTACGGAACTTCATAGAATCCTTCACAGCTACCCATTTATATCCGCTGTTCATCGAAATTGCTTCAATGTAGTGAGGATTATTTTTTTATAATAAATATATTATAATTATAATTATTTATAATTGTTGAATTTGTGCGATAGAAAATGATGAAAATTACAAGACTTGTGCTAAACACAAAACATGTATCTTTTGGCTTATTGTTTTTTGTGTATTTAAACAAATTCAGTTGAATGAAGCTAAAGCTGAAATTCAAGCTTAAGATTTTATATTCTACAACGATCTAAAAATTTAAATTCTGTAAGCTTAATCTATGATACTATCTATTTCGTTAATAAGTTTTTAACTATACAATATTGAAACCTAATATGGATTTTTCAACTATGGTATATAGTGTTAGCTCTAGAAAAACTGTTGGAATTAGTTTACTTCCTTTAATATGCTATAATTTTTAATATATGACCATAATATGTTACATAATTTCAGTGTTTTTGTCTAGTTTTTTAAAATTACAATAATATTATTCAGAACACTTGCTCACCGCCTTTCTTATCTGTTACAGGACTGACTATATTTAGAAGAAACTAGCTTTAGCCTGAGGTTAAACTTCAACGACAATGTACACATTTCACTCCATGTTGTTGTTTACTTTAACTTCGTTGTATACATGTATATATACTTTTAAGCCAATTATGGTCGTACAAGCTTAGACATTTCGATGAGGGGTTTGTGGAAACCCTTCCAGGTAGAACCCCAAAATAACACACAAAATATAATAAGTTGAAGTCTGTTCGCGACATCTACGCATTAGTACTTAGCCCCCACTTCGTTCTTTTGCTTTGCTGTTGGTAACCCTAAAAAAAGGAGAAAAACGACCGGGCAAAGTCCGCAACTAAGCCAAGTTGACGAGCAAATTTTCAGGGTTACCCACACTTGTCCTTCGGTTTGGGCTTACTCGCCTGTCATTGACAAACCCCCGCACGCTACAGCCGACCGTACCCAACCCGCTCCCGTGTCGGACCATCTCTCAGGAACTAGACGCCATAAATATAGCAGCAACATATTTTTCTTTTTGCAGGGAGAAAATTCATTCTTTCTTCAACTTGTTTTCCCATGTCTCTGTTTTTTGCTTTATGTGGGATGTATAAATCGGGTAAGCAGAGTAAACAATTGCATAAAGCAGACACAAGGCAAGGGTTGTACACACACACACACACACACACACACGAACACTAACAAATATTATATACATACATATACATATATATGTGTATGAAATTTGTGCAAAAAATGTTCTTCCTTTGATTTTACATAGTGGCAAGTTAAGGAAAATAAGATTTGCAATTATTTGTTACCAGCATTTCATTCCTTTTTCACTTTTTACTCCCTTATATAGATGCTTTTACCCTGCAGCTTAAAGGGATATATTAGATTTTGTAAAGGGTTGGTAATTAGTGGTAAGATATACTTTTAGATGAGATATGAGATGTAGATAACAATTTTATATCTGTTTCGTGCGATTCCAAAAAAATAGAGCACAGTTTTCAGCTGACAATATAGAAAGCAAACCCGAAAAGTTGCCCAATCGCCGCTTATCTGCAGGCTATTGGAGTTTGTAGATATGTAACACCAACTACTGCAATGTTCTTGATTAATAGGAACCAAAATTTCATGAAAATCAAGGAAAAACTGTGGATCAAGTTGCCAGCCAATTGAAAAAAGTGTAAAAGTTTTCTGCTAAAGTAATTCAACCTTTTGTTAACCCCTTTTTTAGATTTTAGATGTGTGAGAGTAACTGAAAGTCGTTGCTTCACATAAATTAAATTTTTGTTGTTTTGTTTCTCGTTAAATATTTTATTACACACATTTATGACGCACTTTCGGATGGAACACTGAAAAGTTTTTGTGCCAAGTGGAACTATTAAAGCTGTAAAAAAGTTTTTTGTCCCACACAAACACACACACACAGATACACATATACACCCATCTAGCCAGAGGGGTTAAGGAGAGGGCTGGGGGTGATACACACAAACATGCGGCTGCCGTTGTCAGCAGCCGCGCTCTGTAGTCGTTGTCGTCATTTTGACCGGAAATGCGCAGTTTTTAGTGAAGTGCATGCCATTTTGAATTGCCAACACACATACATACAGACACAGCTGCACACACATACACACATTTGCTAACCACTGGCGTTTGTCAACACATACATCGAGCGGGGCAGAAAGAGAACGAGAGAGAGACAGAGCCAAAGAGCGCACACTTTGGCTAAAAACAAAACGGCTAGGCAACCATTTCCATTGCCTTTCCGCACACACACAGCACCGCCCCTCCACCCCCTATCCTATAGAACGCCCCCTCAATTTTTCGCCCAGTTTATACCCATTTGGTACTCTGCTTGCTTGCACTGCATCATGATGCTGCACTCGCTTGGTCAATATGGCGCGTTTTCGTTTCGTTTTCCATTTTTTTTTTTACGTTTTTGTTTTGGAAATTCCCCACCCCTAAAACCCCCTTCTAGCATCGCCAACCTTAACTACAGTATTAGTTGTTGTTTCTCCTTTACCGTTCATGGGAACGGAGATGAGAGCGTGAGGGCGTTACAAGTTCTCAATACCAAACTGATGAAATTTCTTTTTAATATATCAACAGTTTTCTGTTGAAAGAAATAATATTAGAAACGAAATCATAATAGCTATGGAAAATTAGTTTCCTCTCCTGTTTTAAGCATAAACTATAGTTTGTTGTTAAGGACACTTATCAAAGTCGAGTTTAAGAAGAAAACTTAGGCTTTAGATATTTATAGTTGGGTAAAGGATTACGTCCATTCAGCTCTGCATGTAAGACATCATTTTGTAAACAATCCTTCTGGAAAAAATTTTAGGAACAAATTAAATATATTTCTATCCTTTATTACTTCCTACAGAAACAATTTTAAGGATAGTGAGACTAAATGAATAGGGAGGGCCATAAATATTTTAGTTCTGGGTAGGTAATCCTAAAGACTAAAGAAAGAGTTGGAACTTTCCATTTTTCAACTTAATCCTTAAAGATAATTAGAAAGTGAGATGTAACCAAATTATATATTGTTTATATTGTTTAATCTGTGACAGAACTTGCGCTGTAAAATGAGATGAACTTTGCTCCTTAGACAAATGAAATGTCCTGTGGATAAACAAAATCTCGAAAGCAATCATTTTATATGGACATGCGAAATCTTATAAATATATTGAAAACAAATGGATAACAGCCTATTACATAATTCAAGCGGCAAAGTTTCCACATTTAACAGCCGTAGATCTCCGAATGATCTGTGATTATTATTGATCAAATACAAACAATCCAATTGAAGGATTTAAATGTATTTTCCAGCACCATCTTTCTTTATGTTAAAAACTTCATCACGTTTACATCTCTAGCTATTGGTCAGTGAACTTTTCGTCCTTTTACTGTTTTTTTTTTTTTTTTGACCATATGTGCGAACTGTAAACTGGAACTGTGTCGCTAAATGTCTTTCTGTCTTGATGTTTGTATGTGTGTATGTCTGTAGTTGCTGATGCTGTTCTCCGCCATGCTAATATCGACATTTCCGTTTAGGATTCATTTTGTTGCTTTTACTGTTAGTTGTTAGTTTATGTCGCCTTGCACACTCTATTTCCATTTCTCCCATACGGCTCTCACCCTCTCTTTCTTTCTAAATGTCAGTGTTTTCGTTGAGAAGTGTTGTGTCCATTTCACTTTTGATGCTTTGAAATTTGAGATCCTTCAAAATTAATTCCTTACGTTAAGCCGGTCCTACTACTGCTTCTGGTACTAGTTTATTTCATGCCCATTAAACTTAAACAAGATAATTAAGGGAGGAAAGGGCTTAGCTTCATTTATTTTCAATTAAGACTCAATCAAAAATCAGAAACAGTAAGAGAAAAAATACAACTTAAATTCCCATCGAGAATATAGGTAGAGGAAAAAACTTTTTTCCCCCTCTACAAAACCAAAACCAATAAACAATCAAAATACTTCACCAATAATTATGCTGCAATAGTTCTTCATGTTCAATTTTGTACCCTGTACAAAAGAAGATTAAGTATTTATGTTTCTTATTAGTCAAAAATTTTAGAATAACCAACATTTTATCTCAAAAACAACACAGGTAAATATGCCCTTTTCCCACATAATAATATAACACCTTTAATTGAAAAGTACAATAACGTCGACAAAAGCTGTTAAATAGCACCCTTTACTTATTATAGAGTATCTCAGAGTTCAAACAGTTTGTTCTGCAATTCTCTTAACATCGAAAAATTTGGCCAAAACAAAACTTAACAAGTAGTTTTTAATAAGCTTCCTCTTGCTGGCTGCTACCCACAAAATTCGTTGACTTGGTCTATTGGTTTCTGTTGATTTTTCTACTATTGCAACGACCACGTGAATGAGAGAAAGAGAGAAAGGGCAGAAAGAAAAAACGGAGATTTTGCTGTTGATTTTTCTAGTTTTTGAACTGTTTTTAAATCATTGAAATTGAATTACACGCAATGTATATAATCTATATATATCTATTTGTTGCTGTGGCATTGCCATAAGCGGATTTACGCTTACATTTTTTTCACGTAGTTTAATATTTGTGGTAGCTTAGTAAAACATTTTGTTAGTAATTTTTGTATTCATTGTAGTATTGGGGAGTAAGTCATTTTGCTCAAATGTTGCTAAGATTTGGATAAAAAAATTTAACGGATTTTAGATTATGTTTGTTCCACATTCGCAGCACAGTTAGAAAAGCATGTACAAATCGAATATAATCTTAATTAATCCATCGCGATTTCAAGGCCTTTTCATTACGTTTAAATCTGATCAAAATCTTAATTTTCTAACCTACGGATACAATCTTTTTATGTTGGAGTCGTCAGATAAAGCACTTTAGGGTGGTATATCAATTCTCTAGATTGCGGTAATGCAATAAAAAGTAGTTCATAACAGTAATATTGAACCGAAGATGAAAACCTGAAAAACTGTTTTGTGACTTCTCCATATATAAACTATTATTGAGTGAATTGAAAGAAATTTTTAACTAGTGTCCTTATAGTGTCCTCTCGATCCTAACAATAGCCACATAACAATCACTGCCAGACGAATCCTTTTCTTAGCCCCTCTGCTCCGGTCTACGTCCCATTCAAATGGTGTCCAGAGGGAAGACAATAAAATGCGCGTATCTATGACAAGTTCAATATTATAATTTGTTTACCAACTTTCTTTGCCACAGCTGAAATCCAAAAAGAAACAGAAATTCAAAATGAAAGAAAAGAAAAAATAAGGAAAATAAACGATAACAAGGAATGCCGCGCCTTCATTTTTAAACAGGCTCAAACGGAAATGGAAGAAAAATGTGATGGGGTCGGGCCGGCAAAAGAAAAAGGAAAAACGAAAGAAAATACATGCCCGCAAAGCGAAACTCAATTTTCATGAAATAAAATCAAATTTAAATAATACAATAGATGGAGCGGTCGATGGAAGATGGGGAAGAAGGAAAATCAACTCTAGAAGGAGTAAAAGAGAGAGAGAGAGAGAAACCCTAAGACACAGAAAACCCGAGAAAGAGAGGGAAAGAGATAATAACCAGCAAGGATAACAACAACAACAACAAGATCCAAGCAAGAAGAGCAACAAGAACATCATCAACTGTATCGCTGCTTATTTATCTTTATCCCAATTCGTTTGTCCTTTTCCCCTCTCTGGCACTTGGCATGTTTTTGATGCTGGTTGGCGGGCGGATGGGGCTGACTGGTATCCTCGGTATCCTGGCGTATCCTGTAGTCTCCTTGCAAGACGACATCAATATTATTGCCATAAGTTTCATATTTGCTGCTGCTTTAGATGCCGTTTAAAATTTCGCTGGCGAAAGCAATGAAGAAACGATATTTTCTAAGCAACGCTAGCAAATATCGACCTATACAATATCCTGGCTAATATTTAAAGGTGTTATTACTCACTTTTTCGGTGTAAAAATAGAAAGCAAATATTCAAATGTAAACTACTAAACTACTGTTATGATTGCAATGTAAATTAAAATTGGCTTCGAAATAATAGTAATCGGTTCTATACCTAAAACGTTATATTAAGTCACAGTCCTCACTAAAAAGCAAACCATTTTAATGATAAAATTGAAATTAAACCAAAATAAATAGTTGAAAGATTTACATTTTGCTTAAGACTTTGTAACGAAATTAAGTTTATCGATATGGCTAAGTTATCTTATGATAAAAAAAAACTAATTGATACAGGTACAAACATTTCTTTACCAACCCTCAGATTTTAATAAAGCCTTTTGTTCCTACACACTTCATTTGAATATGCCCAATGATTTCTATGATTTCTATGATTTAATGGGTGTTCAAAATATAAAACACTTGGACTCCAGTTCCAATTTTTACATTTTTTCCAGTTTGCTTTTCATTTCACTCTGGCTGCGTCTTTTCTTCTTCAATGCTATTTGCCATTTCTTCTCTTTCTCTTTATTCGTTTTCTTTCTATATACACACATTACTTCGCATAATTTTTTATTGATTTATTTGGCTTACAGTCGTTTACCAGAGAAAATGGGAAAAAATGTTTGCGGAATTATATATGAGAGTCTGTATCTGTGTGTGTGTGTGTGTGTGTGTGTGTGTGTTGAGGGGGAAATCAAATGTAGACAAGTGAAAATTTGAAACGATTTACGCGCAATTTACGGAAATTGCACTAGGGCAGATCAAATTGACAACGCGTGGAAAGCCAAAGAGATACGAGATAGAAAGGAAAGCTGGGGACTAGCAAAAAAAATGTGAAAAATGTCGAAGAAAAACTAATAGCAGATGAAATAAATATGAATTTAAATGTAAATTGTAAGCCGAAAAAGATGAAATAACGATTTCGAGTACAACAAAAAAATATAGAAGGACAGAAATACGTGTATACTTGAATGAAAATGAATATGAATAAGCAAACAATATTGGCAAGTGAATTTAAAAATAGCATAATATCATCATATTATTTTAATATTTTATTCGGTTTTCCTCACTTAGTTGCAAAAAAAAATTGTTAGTCGTAGATTGAACCGGTACTACTCTACCCTTAAATGCAATAAATTATACAATGTGGACACAACTGTTAAATAGCGCTAATGAATAGATTATTTAGCCTCCATAAGTCTACACTGCTTTTTACTCATTGTCTAAAATTGTTTTTTAAACCTAAACAAGAAACTATGTTTGAAATTGTGAATATAATGATTATATAAAATTAAAAAGAGAGTCTTCTTTATTTATCAAAAGCCTCCACTATTTACTTTTTCTTTGCAAGTTTCTAAATGTTTTGAAAAGTCTCCCCAAGTCTCACTTTTATTCCCGGTAAAGGTATTTTCCTATTTTTAACATACAAATTCAAAAATTAAATCTTAATAGAGTCTCCATGCGTCTCTTTTAATCTTTTAAAGTTTCGTTATTGTTGTTTTAATCGTAAATTTAACATTCACAAGTCATTGTTTTCGTAGTTACTTTTAAAAAATAAATGAATAAGTATGCCTACTACGAACAAGAATTGCATTTGTCAGGTATTTAAGAATTTAAATCTTAAAATTTCAATTTTTAGAACGGCAGTCCAAAAAAATTTAAAGCGAAAGGTTTTTTATTTTTCATTTGCAATTCTGGAGCCAATAAAAACTTGTAAGACATGAAACTATTAGTGAAACTTGTAATCTGAGTCAAAAAAAAAAAAAACAAAAAAAAATAAAACGAAGAGAAAATTGCTGATGTAATTAAAATTCTGAAAGTTGAATTTTTCCATTTTCAATTGGAATGGACATGAGTGAAAACCTTTAAAGAATTTTTCCTTTTCACCCCACCACCACCTTGAGCAGACGAGAGCCTTGTGTCATGATTCTATTCTCCATTTGATTCCCTCTGGCTTTCCCCTTGTTTGTCTGTCTTCTTGTGACGACTTTACATTGCTTGCACTTTAGACAATGGACAAAGAGTCGAAATGCCTTTCGGCTTTCAGTATTCTAAAAGCCGGGTCGCAGGCTTCATGTCTGCTACTGAATTTTGGTTAACGTTCTGGCATATCAAAAATTGGCTTACCACGCATAAACATAGACCAAAAAGGAGTGACGGGAAGACGGGGCGAGAAAAAAAAAGCCGACTCCCTTTTTGCCCCTTCTGGCATGCACTTGAAAACTCAAGTTGCTGTGATTATCGTGCAATTTTCCCTGGCTAGGGGTATGTATATGACAACCGCTTCTAATTCTACTCCCTCCCCACTTCTTTCGGTTACTGACGATCTGACTGCCTGCTTGGCTGACTGACTGTGTGCCTGCCCGCCATCCTTAAAATCTGACTTCGACTTTGGCTTTCGACCGTCATCTACATTGTCGTTGTCGTCCATGTCGGAGTCAGTGTCGTGGCATTTGACGTTATGGTTCACGTGTTGAGGCTTCGGATTGCCGTGATTATCACTGATTTACGCTTGAATGCCTCCATGCAATAGAACAAATTTTTTTCCACAGGATTTGCTCTATGTTGGTAGTACATTTTCATCTAAAGGTGCATGAAATTTTGTGCTGAATAATAACAGCTTGGTTGGAAAATGATTTTTCCTTACGGATTTTAAAATGTATCTTACGCTCTCAGTTTTTAGAATACATCTCGGTTCTAGAATACCATCAACATTAAAGTATTAAATCTAAACAAATATCTAATTCAATTTGGTTAATGTACTTCAATTCAAGATTATTCCAAAGGTAGCACAAACAATATTTTTAGTGGACTAAAATCTTTTATATATCAATCTATAAATTTGTTAACTGTGTACCCCTAATTGTTCCTATAACATTCAAAATAAGGTATATTTATGATTTTTAAAAATTAATTATATCACCATCGCTCTTTTGTTACTTTAACTATAGTCGATAAAACAGCAACTCCTGATTAAATCTCATTTATCTAGAAATAACCCTTGTTTGTAGGATGCAAAGTTGTTTCATATGGATATCCTAATTTGATTCCTTCTATTTCACCTGTCAAGGGATCATCACAAAACAATTTTTTAAGATAGAAGATAGTAGATTGTAGAAGATAGAGTAGCTAGAAAGCTTGCTGAAAATTAATATCAAACCATTTAAATGTTGTTGAAGATATAAAAAAATTTTATTCCGTGTTTTTATTCTTATTTTTAGATCAGATTTTTCTGATCATAAAATATTAAGTACTAGAAATTTGTCATGTTTTATATTTATGATAAAATCTGATGATCATAAATCTGATAAAATGAACTGATATAATAACAATGCTTAACTGGATTAAAATGAATGCATTTTGTTTCAGTTTATACATAATTTAGTCAAGTCTTGTACAAAACTCTTTATATATTTATTTTAACCTTTTAATTATAGGTCATAAACTGTTCGTTAGGACGAGACATTACCCATGGCAGGTAGACAACAGCAACCCCGCCAGGCAATAGCCTTACACACTGGTTGTCGTCGTCGTCTTGGTTGGTTCCTTTGTGTGATGCTTCTTAACCTTGCTGGTGCTGTTGGTGGTGGTCTCTGGTCTCTGTATGTACATCACAACACAGTTAACGTCTCGGTCTCGGTCTTAGTCGCAATGTCTGTGCCCGTGCATTTTCATTTGAATGCAATGAGTCTCCGTCCTCTGTCCCTTAGACGTTTTCCTTTTCCTTACGTGTGACGCGCTCACTTTGCTTAATTAACGCTCACACACAAATACGCACACACACACAGACACACGTACGCATAAAAGGTCGTGACGGGAGCGGGACTTTGACTTGACTTTGCCAATCATTGCCCCGTTTTCAATGACAATGACAATGACAATGACAATGCCAATAGACCGCATCACGTACTTTAAAACTTGGTTCTCAGACTCTAGCAGACTCATTCGTTTTCCCTTTTTCTTTTTTGGGTTTTGGGCCACGTTGTAACGATGTTCGTATTATAAGTAAGTATCTTGTTTATTTAAACATTGCACCCACCATTCAACCATCTATCTGTGAGCACTAGTACTACAATGCCCTTTCATTGAGGTCGTCTTCGTCGTCGTCCCCGTCGTCATCTGCTTGTTATTTACCTTTTTTGCTCTCTTTGGTTCATAATTTCGTTTGCATGTTAATTACCATGATTATTATATGAGGAGCATCTCATGCATTGAATTTTTTTTACCTACTTCATTAATTCTCTTGGGAAAAATGTTGTGAAACATTGATTCCAGAAGCTGTTGGGGATTTTCAATGGAGTGGGAATTGAAATGGATTATTGGTTTCCGTGTGTGTGGTTTGTGTTTGGTTTGGGATCAAGTGCGGAAAAACAGTGAAGAAAAAACCATTTATTTAAGTGTGAATGAAAATAAGATGAGATTTGAATTGAATTAGTAGAATATTAGTAACTGAATAACACTGAGTGCAAACGACTTAAACTAGTCATTAAGAAGCAGCTTTAATCTTCTGATATTTCAAATTCTGACACATTCTAGCTTGTGTTTCTGCTCTCTGATTAAACGAAATGTTGCCCACATTTCACATGAATTAAATTAATATGGACTATGATTTGCAAATTTTCGTGCCACAATTATTTTTGTTTTTTGTTTTTTTGTTTTTGCTGAAAAACGTTCGTTTTGACCCGATCATATCAGCCAGGTTACAATTTAATTAACTCTGACAGTTTTACCTGGCCTTTTTTCTCCCTCTTCTTTTTTGGCGCTGGCCAAAGTTGTTTTCCTTCCACTTCCCCTAGTTCGTTGAGTTGCTTATCATGAACATCTGTCCAAAATGCTAGAAAATTACCCAAGACACCGAAAACTCAGTCCTCCCGGCATTGCCCCAACCTAAAAATAAGAAAAACTCAATTAAAAGCGTCTTTGCTTAGTTGCCGCGGCCGCCGTTCAGAGCGGTAATTGTATTTATTTTGAACAATTTCGTAATCAAAGTCAACCAAGTAAACAATCAACATAATACATATAGATACAAAATAAAAGCAACAGCAGTAACAACAACAATAAATTCCATTAAATGGGTTCACACGCAGAAAAAAATTGCAGCAAATGACAGTGCAAAAAAAATATAAAACAGAAAAAAAACAGTGAAAAAAATTGGCTCTTTGAAATTAAATTTTCAAACTGATAAAAGACAGAAAGAAAGAGAAAAAAAAGAAAATTTCGGAAAACGTAAATTCATTTCAATGCGCCAAAACGCAAAAGAGAATAAAATAAGTAATAAAGAAATCAAGTAAAGTTAAGTTAAAAAGAGACTGTGAACTCTGGAGAAGGGACGGAGGTAAAGCGGAAAAAAATCTTTGCCCGCTAACAAAGTTGCCACTTGTCAGACACAGACCTTCCCCCTCTCCCTCTGTTTCTCTCTCTTTCTCTGTTTCTCTCTCTCTCTCTCTCTCTCTCTCTCCCATTCCTGCAAGACATCAGTTGTCAGTAAATGTTTATGAGTTAATCAACTTGTAATGACCAAAAGGACGGACATTACTTAAAGTGCGGGCAGCAAAGTAAAAGAAGCCAGCGAGAAAGGGGGAGCAGGGCAGATGGTGTTAAGGGGCGTCATTCAGAAAACAAACTTAATTAGCTTTCATTTAAAAAAGAGAGCAACAAACTGCAGCTGCAAATGATGAAAAAAAAAGGAAGACAACATTCAACTTCAACATCAACTGAAATGAGCGACAAATAAACAAAAGTACAACTTTCTTTTACAAGCGGAAATGCTCGGCATATACACAAAAGAGAGCCAAACGGCAATGGGCAAAAAACACAGCAAAAGCTGTATCTGCTTAACAACTACGTCAAAGTGGTAAGAGGAGTGTGCTGGGGGTGGTGGAAGGAAAAGTTTTTGGCCTTAGCCATTTATGGAATGTCTAAAATGGCAAGGGCTAAAAGCATATTTTCCTTCCTTGCTTCCTCCTCCCGTTGATCTGTGTGGGACATAAGGTTGAGAAACGTTCATACCCGTTCTTTTGATAAGAACGCTACGACTTCGAAAATATAGCTAAATTCTAGATTTGTAGCAATAACTGATAAATTTAATTTAAAACTGGTATAGCGAATATCGTTTCAAATGTCAATTAACAAAATGTATATAAAACAAATAGTCACAGATTATTCATATCTTCACCAAAAATGTTTGAAAATGTGATTTTTTTGGGGCTTTAGACATCAAGTTTAGTTAAAGTCCTCCAGATTTATGAAGCTTACAACACATTTATACATTCTGGGCCTGATTTAGTAATGTCGTATGCGATACTCGTGGCAACAAGTTTTTTTGGCAAAACAGTCTCTAAAAAAAAAATTTTGTTTTCATTATTTTGGAGCTTTTTGTATTTTCGATTCGGAGGGTCCATGACCTATGGAACGTCCAAGAATACACTTTTTAGAAATCTAAAAACATTTTTGAAATATCCTGTAAATACTAAAATTCTAGAACCAAATGTACATTATGGAGATACAAGCCAAATTAAAAGTTTTCAATTTGTTGAAAACAATAAATAGTCTTTCATCATTTTGCATACTTTATGGGAAATTTCACAGCCCCACAACTGCCTATATACATTAAAAGGATTCATTTAGAAATTGTGCTTAGGATTTTGTTACATTGTCCAACTTTAATACCAACTTAAATGGCTAACTGATATAGTGTTCAAGGTAACCAGTAGTTAATTCATTTTCAATGTGAAGAGCAGTATAGTACCTTAAGTAGTTTCTCTTGCAAGCAAACCCCACTCGAGGTAGGTTTTTGTCGTAAGTAAACATTTGCGTACAAATGAAATACTACAGCAGTAGAAAGACAGACGAAGACGCAAAATACCAAAACCCTATGCCGCAGCCCCAAACTCAAGCAATTTCAATTTCAAACCCAATTTCGAAAGTAAAGTAAGAAGAGAAGGAATTGTAGGAGTTAGGAAAAAGTGGGAGTTGGGAGCTAAAGCAGCAGTTTGTCTTCCTGTTTGTTTTTGGGTCTGCGAAATTTGCGGCGTGAAACCATTTAGCACGCAATGAGGTGCTGTTTCAAAAGATATATCCTAGAATAGAGTTTGGGGAGGGGGGTGATGAAACCCAAGAACTCATCAAACTTCCAACAGCTCGTTGTTGGTTTGCTCATTGCCGAAAATTGAAGTTTTTAGCGTCAAATACCTGGTTATAAATTCTTCTTCCAACAATTTTCATTAAAGTTTTTTACTTTTCAAGCTTACAAAATTAGCGATTTTCCACAGACATTTCTATTCTTAACATTTGTTTTGTTGGCGAACAATAGCCAAGTGCATTAGATAGGAGTATATTTAGATATATGTATATAGAGAATAAAAGGCAACTAATTTTTTATTTGTTTTTATGTTTATGCACTTGCAAACATTGTTGCACAGACAGAGACATGCAGAAACTTCATCTGCCATCAGAATCATCGTCATCATCAACGACAAAGGAACTGCAAACGTTTAGAAAAGGGACCAGGGGCAGATTGAATAGGAGATGGGGTTAGCATGGGGAGCATTGCACATTTTGCAAACTTTGCGGCATTTTCAACAATTTGTGGTATTTTACTATTTAATCCTTAACTGTCTTGGGTGCCACACTACCGAGAGAGAGAGAAAGCGAGACGCACATACACATAGACAAGATCTTCGTTGCCTGTGCTGTGCCTGCCACAAGCCATCAACAGTTTGTTTCAAATCAGACAACGACAACAACGGGAGGATAACACAGGCTGAGAATAAGTGGAAGAGACTGAGAGAGAGAGCGACAACTAGGACGACGATGACATTGTGTGGCACCTGGTGTGCAGCCAAGTCCTGTTTCTTCCCAGTTCTCTGGCATTGTTAACCCGCGCTGTAACACTAGACACACAGCCATTGTGTATGTAAGTTGCCTTTTGCGCCCCGCCTAGTTATTGTTGCCCCATCTCCATGAGTGTGTGTGTGTGTACTGTGTGCTTGAACTGCCAAATGTACTTCACTTCCCTTCAACTTCTTCTCTTACTCAACCCTCTGCCTCCCCCATATATAAACAGAGTTTAGCTCGTCTGTTCCGTTGCAAAGTTTAATTAAAGTCGCGCTACAACTTTTGATATGTTCTTAGAGAAAGCAAGAGAGACTTTGCTCCATTTCCGCTTTTCAGTTCTCAATGCCCTGACAGTGGCAGAGATATCTTTGCATTTGACCCTAAATATTTCCTCTTGCTTACATCATGTACATTACATTCCTATGCATTGCAATAGTTTTTTAACTTTTCTTTTAGTCGTATATATGCAAAAAAAATAGTGCTAGAATTTGTATTTACTTAACAGTTGAGCTTCTTGTATTGGCAGATCATTGGCACCCTATAATTGTTTTAAAAAGGTGTAGAAAATGTTTAATTGTAATAAGGCTATAGGACTATCTTAATTAGTTTAAACATTCAAAACGCCCCAATTAAGATTCAGAAAATCGTTTGTGTTAATAAATATGAAACTCTTGAGTTTTCTGAATATTGTTCTATATGGTCGATTGTGTCTTACACTATGCAATTAAATGGTATCTTATAATTAAAAACAGTTATGATGCATGTAATTAATTATTTAATTAAGGTCTCCAATAGATAAATCCAGCTTTTGATGCTTAAATTTTAACATCTTCAATGTGTTTACCCCAACTTTTAATTAAAAATTGCGATTTATAAAGTAACTATACGTCGACACTGAAATTTAACATGTGCAATTTTTATTTTTCTTGACACAAAAACTTTTGTATTCGGGCTTGAAAATGCAACTTACATACTTGTGCCTCAAAATCTTTCTATGACAGTTTCCTCAATACACACATCCACCCAAAGATACTTATAAGTTTTGCACACACATACACATACATATAGATTGAGCGACTTTTGTTTAGTTTGCTGTTTGAATATTTTAGTGTTAGTTTTAGTTTGCAATATCAACTTTGTCTATGAGTACTGACAGGTTCTGACAGCTGAGAGCTTACCTGTAATCCGATTTTGATTCTACATATCTTATTCACTCAATGGATATTGATTGTTGTTTTCACTAAAAATGGTCGTCAAAATTAAACGAATCTAAAGCAAATATCAAATTGACCAAATTATATTTATTTTTCTGTATTTTCTTTCTATTTTCTCTCTCTCTTTTATTTAATATTTAGGTCGAACATACCCAAATAAATACATTAACAATCTTATTTTATATCAAATATTCATAATTCCATTATTATTGTGCAAAACTTGTCATACACTAACAAATGTCCGTGAGGCATAAGTGCTTTTTCAATCAAAATGTCTACAAGAATGCAAAAATGACTCAACTAAAAAAATATTTTGAGGGAAATTTGCTAGACTTTTCGATTCAATGACTTTTCATTTCAAATCTCCAAAGATTGTGAAGCCTACTTTAAGACTTTGCATTAGAAAATGACTTAAAATTTGAGTTTAGTATTTCAATTCTTAACATGCGATAACTGCCTGAATTTGAAAATAATTTTATTCGCTTTTGGAAAACTTCAAGTTTATGATGGTCTTCTATGGGGCTTATGATTAGTCAAGATTGTCTTTACATTTGCCAAAGAGTATTCACAGTTCAATCAAGACAGAAAATAAAAAAAGACAAGATACATTTTAGCTGAAGCATTTTGTGTTCAGTTAGGCGAACGAATTGACAGCATTATGAAAAAGGAAAGGTCAGGTCAGTAGCCGTCTGGTGGTTGTGAGGCTGGCTGGGTGACCATATTTATGATATATATTAGCCTGGCACGTAACTAAATAGAAGAAAAAGGACATTCCATTGTGTGACCATAATGTCGGGCAGTTAGCAGTCAGCATAGAAAGCAACACAGCAGTTGTCCTTGCCTCGTTCTCTTTATCCAAAAGTGCTGGCAACACATGGATGCAGCTTTCATTTTACCCTGCTTGGTTTCTCTATCTCTTTGCCAATGCCAAATGCAAATTTTATTTATGAATATGATTTCTGGCAACACAAACAATAGCAAAGAGGAGCAGCAGCAGCAGCAAACATTTGCCATATAATAAGCAAAAAAAAAAAAAAAAGAAAGAAGGAAATTTTTTGTTCGTTTGACAAACTCCATACAAATGGCGAGGACTAAAATGGCAATTGGGCGTGGCTGCAGCTGTTAACCCTTTGGCAACAACCCCCAACCATCCGGACAGATATAAGGACGATGATAATTTTGGTTTGCTCTGGTGCGTGCCAAAAATTTTAGACTGGCGCGTGTTAAAATCATAAAATACATATATATATCGTATGAGGATGCTGAGTGAGTCCTTGCCCCAAAAATTGTCTAACCGCCGAGTGCAGGAAATCAAAAATTGAGGAAATGAAATTTGGTTATTAGTCAGCGTGCCACGAATGATAAAAGACAATGGTTGAGCATTTTGGTCGGCGTTGGGTTTGAGTTGGGTTCGGTTGAATTGGAGAGTCAACGGTCCTATGAGGTGTGGCTGACATTGTCCTCTGGTCGTAGCAGCTTTCCTGGCACACACACAATAATTATAAATCAACGCCAGCACTCGAATCAAGTCTAGACAATGCCTGACAAAGCCAGGGTGTGCGGCACAACCCGGCCACATCCCATTTTACAAAATGGAAATTGCTGGTGAGATGTGAATGAAAATGGATTGGATTGAGCCGCGAAGGAAGAGTGAGGATGTCGATGACGTTATTGTCTGTATATATGTAGGTGTGTGTGTAAGTGTGTGTCTGACCACTAAGCGAGTTGCTTGGCTATCTGCCGACGACAAAAATCCATTCTCTCATGAACTCCAGGCCAAATGTATCAAAAAATAAAAATACTCAAAATCAGAGACTATGGGCACATACTCACTCCCTAAGGGCAGTAGAACAAATGTTAATTAAATTTCTAAAGAAGAATATTCTATTGCTATTAATAAAGCTTGTCGAGGATCAAGCTTAGCCGGAGTTGCTATGGTTGCCATTTGATGAGTAAAAGTCTACAATTAACGATAGGTTGTTTATTTAAATTATGTATTTATTTATTTATTAATACCACAGCATTCTCATAGTCCCAAGATATCATGTTTTCAGTTTAGTCAAGCTAGGAAAAAATCTTTAAAACTCTTTATTTCCTATAAAGTAATACATTTTTCAGAACTCTTTTTTTAATTATAACGTACTGACCGAAAAACGTACTTCGAGAATCCCGCACAAAAAAAAATTCAATTAAATTAAATACATTCAAAAATACAAGTAATTGAAGAAATATGTTTTATAAAGGGAAGGTTATCTTTATGATGTAGTAGATTGATTGGGATAGGCAAAAAGGTGGTTTAGAAAATTTGGGAAAAAATTTCTGAATATCATTGTCCAAAGGCTGACCTTTGTCAGTTATAAAGCATTAAGCGTATATTTCGATTGGTTTGAAGAGAAATGATGCAATGCAGATAACAATTATTCAGTGTGACCACAACACACTGATACCTTCATTTTCTGCAGTTAAAGCTAGTTTGTCCTAGTTTCTTTGTCCTGGTATACATTTTTTAGGGACTCAATTGACTCTGTGCGGATCTGTGCAAATGAATTTTGAAAATTTATTGCGGTCCTGTTTTGCAAATGGTTCTGGAGTGTTCTTCCACTTTATTTGAACTTGAGCTCTTTTTGGATTAATTTGGGACTAAGCTAGGGATTTTTGACTATCATCTTTTTGCTTGGATCAGTTGAGTTTAATACTTTATTATTTTACATTATAGCCCGTATGTATCTACTTTTTTAACACACACTCACAAGTTTTACTGATATTTATTCTCTTGCAATTCATTTAACAATTTATATAACCACTTACATACAATATAAGCTTTAAATAGTTAATCAGTTTCCATTGCAACGAATATCACAAGTTTGTCATATAGAATCAGAATGTGTTCTTCATATTGTTCAGATAACCACCTTCTGGCCTGTCATGAAATAATTCTATCAGATTTGAGGCACTTGATTTGTTTATAAATTGCATATATCTATGTATAGTTTGCATAGGCTGATCTAGACTGTCAAATCGGGAAACTTTGCATACTAAAGTATTTCTTCTTTGTAAGAAAATTATAACTTCCCGTGTGCCTTGTCTGAAAAATGTTTCAAAAAACGAATTCCTTAACTGCTTGTGGCACAAAATTCCCAATACCACAGCCCTGGATCCTCCACTGATAATTGATTTGCATGCAAATCTATGATTATTTGTTTGTCTGCCTGTTGGTCTATCTGGGTGTTTGGTGAACCAATCAAATGCATCAAACACCAAACTGAAGCCACACAATCCCAACCAAAGTGTAGCGAGCCATACCAATTTGCTGTCTAACAACATTCACATTTATTCACACCATTCAGCACAGAAATGTAGGCAACTGTTTTTATGTATATACATTTTTTTCTATCTCTCTCTCTGTCTCGTGTATGGACATTAAATAGCTGTTGATATAAATCAGCAAAGGCAAAAATCAACCAGAGTAGAAATGGGCCTTCAAGGGTGAGTTTTGCCTGCAATAAACAAATAAATAAGCAGAACAATTTTTGTTGGTGTCGCTGCTGTTGCTTTTGCTTCTGTTTATTTACAAAGAAAAAAATTTATACGAAATGCGGGCCATGATTTTTAGCGACATGGCACGTACACATGGTTTGAAGAGTGGGCCAAAAGGTGGGGGTGTTCTAGAGGAGCTGGAACCTGAGGACTGAGGGAAGGCAGAGTTGTTGCAAAATGCCAGACAGTTGGGCACTTGAAAAGGCTACCCAGCAGCAGCAGTCGCTCCTGTTGCTGTCAATTTTTCGTTGGTTTTTTACGTGCCAGACGAGCGGCTGGCTGCTTGGTTCGGATCGCTTGACTGTTGAGCCTTGATGAGCCAGTGTATATGGTGACTGACTGGCCGGGCTTGGCAATGTTCTTCTCTTACTTACTCTTCTCTCTCCCATCAGCCCTTCGAGTTTATTGAGTTTACTGAGTTCACGTTGTTGCATTTGCGTTGGCTCAGATTACACATGCAGTTGAGTGCAGCAGCAGCAACAGCAAAAGTTTATCTACCTATTCATCATCTGTTTCGCATTGTGCTGTAAGCCATTTTTAATGTACAAGGGGAATAAGTAATATTGTTTTTTAAATATTAATCAAAGGCAATTAAAATGAGCAAAGTTCGCGAGATTTTATCTACAAATGAATGTTGACCAATGATTGTTTAACTAGCTGGAGTTAATTTTACTTTAGACAGCTAAATGTCAAATGTTCTTATGTTAGAAAAATATGATACCTTGGATATTGAAAAATTTTCACGTCAGATAAAAGTTGTAAATATATACCCTTTAATACGAAGGATTATCACATATTATGCATTTTAGGTAAGTAAAAAATTAACAAGTAGCTTACCTTTTTAAAAACTGCTTGTAGATTGATCTTTAACTTAACCTATCTAATTGTAAGCCAGTTGAAGATATAGATAGGTCGTAATTTTGATGGAATAAATCGGTTGTTTTGAGCATGATGTTGTTCTGGAATATCGAAATGAAACCAGTTTCAAAGGTAAGCCATTGGATATAAGGGGAAAGGGCAACATCACCTGCCCACAAATAAAGCACAAAAAACACTTGTTTCACATCGTGTGCATTAATTCATGTAGAACCTTTCATGTTTCCTGTACTCGTTTCCCTACCCTCACCCTACAGTTAATTGTAAGTAAGTAAAAGTATATAAATAATAGGCAACCTACTTTAATGAATGTTTTTAGATTCATGTTTTTGACTATAGAATTGCTGCGCTTGACTGCAATTGTGGGTTCACGCTTTAGTCATATTTTTTTCGAGGCTTTCAGTTTGCTCATTTGCCCTGTAAAAAACCAAAAGATTGGAGTAAGTTGCTGGTTCAGTTTAGTTTCATTTGCTTTGGTTTCGTTAATTAAAAGCGAATGTGTGTGTGTGTGTAGGCATGTAAAAATAACGTAAATTGAGTAAAATTTTGGCACCAGGATAAAGGCGGGAGAATGCCAAACATAAATAACAATGCATTTAACAATGGCAACAGCAGCAGCAGAAAGGCCACTAGCAGCAACGCCAGGAGCAACTACAATAATAGTAATAATACAAATAATATTCGTATATAACAAATAACATGCCATAAAACAACAGAGCAGAGGCAGAAAGCCAAATGACACGAAAACTACAACATGAAAGGGAATTAAACTGACCAGCAACAGAAATAAATGTATGTTTAAATAGAGTAAAACAAAAGTATCGAATAGATTGATACCGTAGGTGTTAAGATCATTTAATTGTAAGATTTATTTGGGTAAGGGTAACATTCTTATCTATTATATTTACAGATACGATTCCGCTTGCTGTTAAAAAGTTATCCACACATAAAATGAGTAAGGTTCAAAATAAAAATGCTTTATGTTATTCTGGTTTAATATACTTTCCTTTTATGTCTTAAGGGGTATTTGAATTTTACTCTAACGACAGGACAGAGAGAGGGGGTTACAATATAATAACACTAAATTGTTGTTGTGGTTAACAAATTTATAACGAGGCACTCGTCTCGTCTCGTTTCGTCTCGGCTAGTTGGCAATTTTCTAAAATGACCACGCCCCTAAAAACCCCTTTTTGCCGCCTTGTTGCACTATGACTCTTTGCTGCACACACGCACACTGTTGACCAAATGTGTTTCCGGTGAGTCCAGTTTTTAGCCACAGGTTGTTACAAAATTGCTGAGGTGCAAATGGTTTTTTGCTTCGATATAACCAGGACAAAGGGAACGAACGACTTGCCTAAACATGTAATGTTCCCTAAACCCATGCTACCCTTTCGCTCTCTCTCTCTTAGTTTTATTCGTTCTCCCTTTTTGATTGTGCTTCTTAGGGTTAGGGTAATGTGGTGCAATGTCGACAGCAGTCAGCTGCTTGATTTATGTTTCATATTTTTGTTGTTGATGTGGTTCTTGTAGCTGTTGCATGTACAAATTAAAAATTTTAAATAACTTGGGTCATAACTCAAATGTCAATACATTTGTTTAATTTGAAAATGTGCATGTGGCAGCAGCAGAATTTGTTGTTCTCATAAGTATATACGATATATACACGTACATATGTATGTATATTAATATCTATATTTGCTCGTTCATTAAAATTTAATTAAAGTAATTGTTACTTACGAAACAGTGGCAACATCAAAGAATGTCATTCGTAATCCGATTTTTGCCCTTATAAGAAGACAACTTGTCATTGCAGGATAATTGAATTTTCAAATGCCACAACAAAAGAGTTTTTTTTATAAAATGAATGGCTCTGAGCATTTATATAAAATTACCTTTGAAATTTGGTTTTTGGATTTCTCTTAATTGTGAAATAATCTTTACAATTAAAATGAAATTTGTTAGAAAGTTCTTAAATGTTTTTTATTTCTTAATTTAAGATGGCCATGGATGGCCAACCGATTTCATCCTCCACAATGTATAACTAGATCCGCTGTTGTGCTGTGTAAAATTTTTACTCTGTCGTGTTGGAAAGTTCCATTTTCAATATTTCCAACCAACTGTCAATATTTGTAGTCACACTTGCTCAATATTTTCTTTTAATAGTCGCACAAACAACTTGCAGAAAAATTATATGTATGGAAGAAGAAAAGAGTAAGAAAGAACTCGCCATTTGTTTATTTTGCATTTTCTGCATCTTGTAGTCGGAGGTCGTCTCCCCCACCTTCGGAATAACATTTTGCAGCGAGTAAGACATTTACGAGCAAAAGTTGGTAAACTGCTCATGACAGTCATCTAGCTTCGCATCTTTTGCTGTTCCTTTGGCACACACACTCGTCCCTGTGGACAGCATAAACCGCACCTTGACACAGCTGGAAACCAAGTTACCCGACTGCTCCCCTTGCATTGCATTTCTAACGTTTGACAATGATGGACTCCTTTTAGTTAAGGGGGAATTGTGTCTATGTGTAACTATAAACGTTTACCACAACACGACGGGTAGCTCATCGGGACCACATCAATGTGATGAGTGAAGGGCGGCGGACGGTCCGACGACTGAGGACTGTTGCAATTGCAGTCATGGCCTGCCTGGCGACGGCGGCAAGAATTAGATAAAGATCAACAGGCAGCCAGGCAGTCGAAGAAAACCGCATTAAAAAATATAAAAGAAAAGACGAGAAAACCGCAAAAATAAAACGACTACGCCCATTTAATTGCACTAAAACATAACGCCACATGGACGACAATTTTACTGGCGACATATTCAGCATCAAAGGGTAGCCGGCCTCGCCCACAATTCTGCTCCCCTGGCCCAACACCGCCCTGCAAATGCATACAATTATTTCCGCCTGAGACTTCAGACTCATTCTCTTTCTCTTCCCTTCCCTTCCCTTCCCTTTCAACCATGATAAGCAATTCTAATTAAGGCAAAAGACATTCGGATTGACACGAGACAAGCAAACGGACTGTGTAATCGGAGCAGCCGCTGACCACCAACCAACTACCCCGTCCCTTTTACCCAAGCTCTTGCTGAGCTGCAAATTGCATAGAATAAATTTTCATTAAATGCTCAGTTCCAATGTAAAGTGGCAGGACACACCATGGGGCGCGGCCTTTTGGGTCAATGGCCCACTGAGAGGAGGAGGAGTAGTAGAAGCAAATGAAGTTGAGTTGAAAGTCTTCTTCGACTTGTCCATTTTCATAATTTTTAATTATTTTTAATTTAATTGTCGCGCCTCGCGTGCGCAAACAACATACACAGAGAAAAACAGAATCAACAACAAGTGACTCAACTGTCTTTCGAATAAATCGAAGGGCAGAGGGAGAAGAAGGTGAATGGTCAACCATAAAAAGTCGTCCACATTCAAAATGACGAGTGCTCTCTGAGTCTCTAATAAGACGCCACTGAAAATATGACGACTTTATTTAATAGAATTTTAGTTGCTCTTACAGTAACAGTGCAGTCAGGGTAACTTGAAGAAAACACAGTTTTTCAAACATCAATAGACAAAATTTTTTAATTTTTACATTCACCGAAACAGAGGTTCTTAGAACTCTTTTGTCGGCTTGCTGGTTTCGGATAAAAAGCTTAAGCAATTAATTTACAAGAAAGTCAGTCCCAAACTCTTTCAGATACTGAAATTTATTGACAAATGCTGCCTGTGCTAAATTTTATTTGGTTTTATTCAATATTTTACCTAACTATTAACCTTTATGACATAATTCATATACCCTGAGACATATACATTTAAAATTTATTTTTTTGATTCAACTCAATGCACAAGAACTTTAACATAGCGTGAATGATGTGTATACTATAACAATAAAAACAAAGTAAAGGAGATAGAGGACAGAAAAAAAAAGAAATACACAAAAACAGACAATTGATGCTCATTTCAATAATTCAGTTTTCCGAGAATTATATTTTGAGTATTTCATGGTCGTTGTCATCGCCGTTGCTGGTGCCGTCGCCTTAGCCGTTTCCATTGTCGTTTACTACTGAGATAGAAACATAAACAGAAATTTTAATTACTTGAAATGTGCGGGTGCACTTAGTTGAAGGAACATTTTGAACGGTTTGTTTTGCTCAAGGGGTCAAACCGAGGGTTTTTATTTGGGATATGGGGGGTGCGGGTCTATATGTCTGTGTCTTTGTCTGCCAGAACTGGTCTGGCAGGTGCCCAGTAGCCGCAGTTATAGCCACAGCAACCAGCAGCAGCAGCTAGACTAGTGTACCCTAGTCTAAAGCTTTGTCTCCATTTCCATTTCTCTTTCTATCACCCTCTCCCTAGCTCTTGTGGTGTATTTCTGCGTAGTTCAAAGTTATTTACCCTCGACAAAATTTTATGTAATTACAAAAGTTTTTGGCTCCCTGCTTTATATATATAAAGGTACATAAAACGGTTATGGCAAAACGTTGGTTATCATCTGTAACCCCAAACCACAGTGGGAGAAGAGGTGAGAAAACGGCTGCGGGGGAAGACACTCAGCCATGCCAAGTAATTCACCCAGCAGGTGCCTCGTTTTGTTGCGGTTCTGCGTATCTGTAGAAGTCCAACGAAAATAATTATCACTCTTGATTATCTTTCTGCAGAAATTAGTGTGCCAAACCGCTCTCACGCCCCCAAACACCTGTCACCCACTCTCTCCCTCCAATGTTTTTGGAATTGCTCGTAAAAGTAATTGTTGACAAAAATATCTTCGTTGGGGACCTCTTTAAGTGTTAGAACTCTCTGTTGAACTGACAGTGAAACTATGCTAACTGCTTAATGTTTATGTTAACCTACCTTCTTTCCATTCCTCCCTCACGATCTCCTCGCCCAGAAAAACAAATTGTCAACGCTTGTGCGAAATTTCTCAGCGTTTTACCTGAGTTGAATTTTGTCGTCAGAGTTCTTGCTGTGGTTTTGCTAGCTGTTTTGCTTATGATAATTTTTTAAGTTGGTTTAAATTTTTGGTACTAATTTAAAGGTACCTAACCACTCTACTTATTTCATATGAAACTAGTTCATCAAGGATGCTTCACATACATGCACACATTATGCAAAAATTGTGAATGAAGTAGATTGGGGAAAAAACTGGTTTCGTTACGTTACATTACGCAGGCTGCGTGCAACATTTACCTCCAGAATTTTGAGTAGTAGTAGCTTGTAGTTTGCTAGCAATTAATTATGCCATTCTTTTATGCCACAAAGATTTCGGGTGCTCTTTGCCAAAAAGTAATGAGTAACAACCATGTTAAACTAGCCAAAAAAATTAATTCTGGTAGGGAACCGTTTAGATTTCGGTTCCCAGATTTCTCTCTCTTTGTGTAAGTGTGTGTGTGTGTGCTTGGAAAACTTCGTTTTAATTGTTTTCGAGATGAGCCACTTGACTTGTACGTTGTTGTACCCCTCTGTTTAATAAATAAAATTTGCGAGCTGCAGTTGCAGCAACAAAGTCAACGGCAGAGTTTAATGGAGTGCATGCTGAGGGAGTTTTTGTTGCAAAATGGCGGCAAAGGATCAACTTACCAGAGAGTACCAGAGTGGAAGGCACAGAGAAACAAACCAGCTACACACACAAATAGAGAGAGAGAGAGAGTACACGCTACAACAAAGAAAAAAAAAGAAAACAAAATGTAAAAAAACATGAGGAAAAAATTAATGCCCAAGGAACGAAAACTTTATGCTCTTATAGAAAACATTTCTAAGGAAAAATGTTTTATTCTATAAAGCTGAAAAAGCACTGAGAATGGTTCGATTCATGATGCTTAACAATGCTTAAAAATAATGCAGAAACTTACATCTACAATTTGTTTAAAATTTAAGGAATCTGAAAAAACATACAACTTAAACAGAAAACAATTGAGGTCTTAACTTCTGTGAAACAAAAACTAGAATTATACTGCACATTAATAAAATATGCCGAAATCCTAGTTGGGAATTACATTTAAATGAGTCGAAAAAAGAACGGAAAAACTTTCAATAAATTTATACCATAGAATTAATTGTCATTAATCATTAATAGATCATTAAAACCACATACAAAGTTATACTTTTTTCTTGTTTTTATTCCGTAATAATTTTTGTGATTATTATTTGTTATTTCTTAAATGTCCTACAAGGCAAATTCGGAAGCTTTGATTGGTATATCATATGTTTTTATAAAAAACCTAGGACTTGGGAACGAAAACCTTTGCAGTACTTTTTCGACAAAAAAAATAGAACGGAGGAAGAGATTATCTGTTACAAATCAACATCGAATGACTGGAACAGAAATAAAGTCTAAATCTCAAAAAAAGACACGAGAGGTGATAAAAAAAATTCATTTTAACTAGATTAATACCTACATATATAGTAATTATATACACATCGACACAGATATACAAATAAATACATATGCACAATGTATGGTCCATCGTTATTTTAATTTAAGTGTCTCATAAAATAAATGTTAATAGGTGATTAAGCGGACTTTTGCGAGAACAAAATGCATATGATTTTGTAGCATAACCAAATCAATGTTTTGTAGGGCATATGCAAACAATGTTGTTGTTCCCTGTGACTTTGCTCGGGCATCGTTATTTTACGCTTAGCGTGGCGCGAGCGCATAAATTTTTGAAATTAAAAGCGGCAAAGAAAACATGAACCTAGGCTGTCAGCCATCCTTGTTGTAGTCGCGCTTTGTTGCTCCACTTGCTGGGTGGTTGGGGAGGGTGAAGAGATGTCGGGGAGTGAAGGATAGGAGTCAGCGCCAGGCAAACACTCCAAGTAGAGCTTCCGGTTGCCAGGGCGTATACTTGATACGACTGTTGCAGAAGCATGGCGTTCGTTGCACTCAATTTTGAAGCGTTAAGTTGCACATAAATTTAAATGCAGGTCCGAGATTCACCAACAACGAAAGAGAAAGACAGCTGAAGTAGCCGGAGAGGGAACGGAGTGAGTGGGTCTTACAGGGTGCTTTGATTCGAATCTTTTGCTCGTTATGCATCGTTATTTTTTCGGCAATTAATATTGTGTTTGTCATGGCTTCACCAAAATGAATCTTTCGATTTTATTTGCACATAAAAATTCACTTAAGACATTTTCTGTAGATGATGTTGTGATATCCCACAAGGTCTTTGTTTTGTCTTATGCATAACAATCATTTTGATTTGATTTAGTTATTGCCCATACAAATTAGCATGCTATACAAACACACATTCATACATATATCCCATATAATCAACTTTAATCAGCTGGCTAATAAAGCAAAAGTTTTTATTTTCATGAAACAACAATTAACGGCAAACATACAAAGAGCCAAAATAAATTTATTTTCCACACTTGGTTAAAGTTACAAATTCATTCGTGTGACATCATTAAATGCTTTTTATACCCTCGAATTAGCTTAACTTTTTTTGTGGGTATGTTAAATTTGTTTTTTTTTAAGATGAAAATGATGAATATTGGAAGAATTCAAAAATGGGAAAGCTTTCTCTATTAGATCTTAATATATGCACTTATGTATGTATGTATATAAGAAATTTTAATTCTATGTATTTATGAATCAACTTGCAGGGTATTCTTTATTGGCGGCCTTAATTAAACATTTTGTACCAATATATTTTATAGTCAGGAAGACCAAAAAATTCTTTATCTTTTGCCAAAAAGTATGAGCGAAAGTTTTTGTGTTTTGTGTTGGCTAAATTAGATAGACATATTTTTTGTGCATTTTATGCAAAAATTAGTTTTTTGTATTTTTGTGGTATTGTACTTTGTTAGCTAGTTAATTGTGCATAATTTATGTACGAATATAAATTCGTTGCATGAGTTTATAATTTATTACTGTAGCTTATTAGGCGTTGCGCCCAACTCAATTTAGATGTGAGAACGAAATAAATACGTCGAGACGAACACACAAACACAATCAACGCAGACACTCACAAAAATACAAACTCATATATACAAAATATGATAATACATAAATATTGTGATTATTATTGTTTCTGGCTGGCTAACAATTTTTGGCTGACGTTTGCACATTATTGTCTGCTGACTGCTGAATAGAATTGGATTTATTGCCAAAAAAAAAAAAACAACTCCAAAACATACTTCCTCTTACCCAAAAACTACTCTTAACAACATAAAATGACACAACAGAACAGGACAGGACACAACTTGCACTTGAACTTACCCCAACTTATGTAAAACTCAACTTTTTGGCAATTTGGTTAAAAACGAAAATCATATGAAGGCTTTTTGAAAAATTTTGTTTTGATCTATTGAACCCATCAATGAGCGACAAATATATTAATTTGATTTATTTTTGTAAATAAATCTAGCAAAGGAAAGTGTTCATTTACAGTACTTATATTTAAATACTCAATTGAATTGCAAAATATGCATATAATAAAAAACTTTATACGCATAACTTGTCTATTTTTAGTCCGATTGCAATAAAATTGGTGTGCGGATAGACAGACTGATGAACAAACAGACGGTCGTGAAGACAAGACAAGAATATATATGGAATAGAAAATAGAAATATATAGAAATGCTTTTTTAACTACTTATATTCTATTTGGTTTGATTCGCACACAAATTGTATATAGTAAATACAAATTTCAATTAGGTAAACTGTTAGGTTATTTTATAGAAATGAATTGTGAAACTTTAATATAAATTCGTGAGTTCTTTTTGCAAATGTTGAAATTCGAAGCCATTCCTGATATGGAAAGAGGTAATAAAGCTTCGTTTGAATCTTAGTTCTGACATGGTCAGGCTGGTGGGACCTGCTGCTGCTGCTGTCCCTGATGTTGCTTTGCTTCCAATGGTGTTGCCTTAGCTGCTTTTGTTGTTTTGTTGTTGCTGCAGAATTCCGTTTTTGTGGTCATCGTTGAGTTGTGGCTTATGGAAGATATGGCACCAACATATGGAGCATAAATATATGGCCAGTGTTGTGATATGTTCTCCCTCTCTGTATTTGGTTGTATGTGTGATTTTGAGTTGCTTCCGGTACAGCTATTTCATCTGTGTGTGTTTGGCAATAAAACACATGAATGAGGCAATGGAAATGGAAAAAGCGCCACTGACACTGCCATCGACTTGGTGCAACAGACCAACACGAGAGCACAGCTTCCAATATTAGCAATGAGCAGCAATGACAACAATGGACCAACTGTCTGGCCAACACATACGTACACGGGGGAGATTTCTGCCTTACTATGGTATGTGGTCGTTGAATCGAGTCCTAACTTCAGCAGCATATGGTTCAGCCAGCCCTGCCAACTGCTGATGCTGGGGCGCCAAACCAACTAACCAGAATGGCAAAAAAAAAAGAACTAGAATACCATAGTCAAAGTATAATGAGCACTCACCCCGGATGGGTTTCGGGCATTTCTATATGTTGGTAACAGAGAGAAGAGTAGTAGAAAGGGAGTGACATGAGTTAGATAGGGCGTAATGAGCAGTTGGTTTGACAGTTTTGTGCGGACTAGCACATAACTTTTGGCAGCTACTGTTTATAGTGATTTATTGGTTAGCTAGGAGAATAGTTTAGTTTTGCGGGCATTCGAGTTAACAAATATATCTATACACAATAAGCGTAAGTTATAAGTGTTTATAGATTTATCGATACTCTCTTAAATTTACTCAAACAATTTCGTTTTCGATAATAGTTTACGTCCAAAAACTCACACATCCATCCCATTCATGATGTGATGTGCTGGGCAAAACTAACTAACCATCAATCAGGCAACAATTTCAGTTCTGTTGTCCTAGCAATTTGATGTAATCTATGGGGGACACTGTAACTGTAACTGCTGTTAGCCTGGCATTAGAACACACACAATGAAAATGCCTACCAAAAATGCCTACAAAAGCTAAAATAAACCTACCTATGAAATCAAGCAGAAGGACCAAAAACCAGAGACCGGAGCCAGTAAAACCAATTGACATGACCATTGTCATTCACATACACATTTGGATACGTATACGCATTTGAACTATTTGACCAAGAGTCATTTCCAGGCCATTTGACTAGCGGATAAAGGCCATTGAAACAACTGAAATTCGTTCGCAACTAGGCGTATACGTTATTTATTACAGGATCCACCATTTTTCTAGAACTGTTTTCTTATTCCCTCTCGATAAAATGCAAATGTTACTGTCAATAAAAAACAAAATCAAAATACGTGAGAAATGACTAAGACAGAGGTATAGTGAAAGAGAGAGCAAGAGAGAGAGAGAGGGAGACAGTAGCATAGATTACTAAATTCTCTAACAAGTAATTTGTTAGGCAAATAAGAACAACAACAAACTTTTCATTATGCAAATCAATTTTACACATTTTATTACTTAGCATTAAGATGATGTGGAAATTTGTTTAGTTAGGTTTCACTTCCCACTTTTTTTTTTTTGTTGGAAAATCATTTCAAGTGCAAATCTTCAATTAGGAAAACAAGAAAATTCACAGCTGAAGTGTTTTTTGTTGCCCAGCCCCAGTCAGTTCGTTTTCTCATTTTCTCGAATTTTTTGTGTTTTGCATGGCGCGCCAATTTGTTTCCTTTTTTCTTTTTTTTAGCTTGGCTTTCATTTATTCGAGCTAATTATGCGCTACAATGCGTTGCTTGGCCTACGGACAGACCCCTGTCTCATGCTGTTTGCCTTTTTCCTGCCTGCTGTCTCCCATTTTGGTCTGTCTGCATTTCGAATGACTCTTAGCGGGCCCCAGGGCCTAAATAGAACTAGAACACATGGACGTAGGTGGGATTGCAAACTTAAGGAAATATATAAATATACATAAAAATGCCAAGAAACCCAACAGTTTCTGTACTTATTTTGTTTCAAAATTTTGCCACGCCCACTTCCGCCCCGAAAATTTAAAAAACCTAATTTTTTCGAAAACTAAAAAAGCTTGAATCACAAAATTTGTTATGAAAATTTGTTTCGTAATATTAAAAATTATTGCCACGCCCACTTGCACCTTCATAATCTAGAAAAAACTGAATTTTATTAAAACCGGACTAGAAACATGGAAAATATACGTATAAACGAGTTTTACTAGGCGGTCCAAAAGGGCGGAATTGGTCGTAGGCTAGTGTGAGAGTGAGCGAGAGCGAGTGAGACATGTAAAACGAATTTAATAGACATACATTTCGTTGTTCGAAATTTAAAATATTTGTTCACCTGGTAGATGGTATACCGAAGTCGGCGAGACGACTTACTTACTTCATTCTCCACGTGGTCCTGCGTTGGGCGTTTCATTCCAATAGCTTTGTAATTGGCGGAGTGAAGCCCATACGCACCGACGGACGGAAGGACGTACAGACAGAGGAACTACGGCTATGGCTATATGGACTCACGTTCTCATGCTGATCGAGAATATATAAACTTTGCAAACTATCGATTTATGTATTTATGTGCATATGCGTTGATGAATTTATAAATTAAGACTCAGATTTTTTCTTGGTTATCTGCTGCACAATATTATCAAATTAAATTAAATTTTTTTGGTATTCAAAATTATGGAGCAAATTGTATATTTATTCATCAATATTATCTACTCAATTCATTTTTAAAGTCTTTTGAATAGAAAAACACATTTTGAAGTCAATTGAGACATTTAATTTTTTTAATGGTGTTTTTAAGTTTCATTGTCTAAATCTTGAAAATATATCAAATATAATTCGGTTTGTTCAAATACTCATGATATTTTCTCAAACAAAACAAAAAAAGCAACACTTTAAAGTAAACAAAATATAATTCTGACTAAAATTTGAATTGTCATATAATGTTTGAAATAAATTTACATATTTTTATTGGGGTTGGTTTTGGTTTTAGAGTAAAGAAGATAAACCCAAAGAAAACTATGACAAACTACATTTTTTAAAAGATGTTATTTAAAGGATATTAGTTGAGTTCTTGGAACTAGTAATAATTGATAATGATTAATGAAAAGAGAGTTAATCCACGAATTAAAAGTCTTGTGTGAACAAATAAAAAAAAATTCAAATTAAAAAACTAAAATTCATAGCAAACATTTAGCAAAACTTATAAATTATACCATTCTTTTGCAATTTATGTTACTAACCGCCCATGGTCAAATGGTAAGGAAAGGTCAAGGGCAGCCTTGATTTTTGGCAGTTAGTCTAATAATATGGGGCTAGGCCCAGCTAACGGAAAAAAGCTTTTGTGGCCTAGGAAAAAATAACAAGCAAAAAAAGGATGAAGAGCCAAGAAGGCTTTGACATTGCATTTCAATTAACATTTCTGGCCTTTGGTTTTTTCTTCTTTTTGTTCATTCCTGCGGTTTATGTGCGGTTTTTTATTATTTTTTGTTTTGTGGCCTGATTGGTTGTGAGGGTAAATATCCTTTCTATATACATACATATTTTTTTAGTTTGCAAAGTTTCATTTTCATAACCCGTAAATACTTAAGCAACTATTTCAATTTCTCAAAAAAAAAAAAAAACATTGTCAGCTTTTAGCTTTCATACTTTGCTCATATCATATCACCCTGGGGTCACATAGGATTTGAACCCGTCAACCCATCATTCCGCCCCCTTTACCCATTAACACTTTAAGGCCATTTCTCTGGGGTCTAGTTATCTTTCTGCTCTCTCTTCTCCTTCTCCTGGTCACACTTTGGGTTATTGGCCAGACAATTTTACCTACTTTATCCATATTTATTTGCATATTTTTTAACTTAAAGACGATGACAACAACAATGAGTGAGAGAGAGCGAGACTTTAGGACACAAAAGCCAGAACAATAGTCAAGTTTCAATGCCTTCTGCTGGTGCTGCTGCTGCATTGTGTCGCCATTTTATAATTGACAATAATACATAAAAGATATATAGAAAAAGAAAGAAAGCAAAGAGCATAATAATGGTAAGTAATACATTAGCCCAGACATAAGCCCAAAACCTAACGTCGTCGTCGTCCTCGTTGTTCCCCTGACACTGACATTGCATTTGTGTCCTGTGTGTGTCCTTCGGCCAAGAAGCGAAAAAAAAGGTCACGTCTTATCTATTTACCTAAACAATTTGCTTAAAATGTTTACAACATAAGCAACATCATCATCAGCAACAGGAGGAGTTGCCATCTAAGTGGGGGTTAGAGGACTGACAAGTCACCAATAGGGCGAGGATGATGCTCTCAGTCCCTTTCTCTTTCCCGCTCGGTATATGTGTGTGTTGTGTGGGTAGTGCCATCTATTTACCTTAAGTAGTCGTCATACGACTTGTTGTTGTTGTTGTTACTTTTCTTTTTCTCTTTCTCTGAATTTTCCTTTTATTTTTTGGCTTTTAAGGGGAGACTGCGTCCCCAACATTAAAGCGCAATAGCCAAGGGAATTGTTTTATAAGCTATGAATAACAGGTCCACAACGACAAACGAAATAAATGACGAAGACACAGCACAACAAAAGCCCAGAAAACGAAAACAATATCAACAGATATAAGAATTTGTTTCAAAAAAAGGCAAAACAAATACTCTTTTATTTGTAATTTCAATAACATAGTTCTATCCTGTACTAAAGTCTGTAAAGAAATTTCCTTTTCTTAATGATTAGTTTGATAAATATTTTTAGGATTTTATGTTTTTGCTTAAGATTTATGATTTAATATCAAATTATTTTGTTTTCTCTTCAAGGATAAATATTTTTAGGATTTTATGTTTTTGCTTAAGATTTATGATTTAATATCAAATTATTTTGTTTTCTCTTCAAGGAGTATTATTAATATTATCAGTATAGAATATAGTGGTAAACTATCGACTAACGACTCGAAACCGGATTATCGTTGGACTGCACTTCAAGATATTTATGAAAAACTAAAGTATATCTGGGTAATAATCTAATTTAAATTTCGATGGACAATTGCTTTCTTTGCTTCACTTGGTATTCGCTTAACCCAATACATGTGCCTGTGAGGGCCCAGGGCCAAAACACTCTGCGGCTTGTGGCTTATACTTACCTCCCTTTCAATCTTCCGTTGCTCTGCAACTTACTTTTCGTTCTTTTTATACCCTTGCAAAAAGGGTATATTAATTTTGGTCAGAAGTGTGCAACGCATAGAAGGAAGCATCTCCGACCATATAAAGTATATATATTCTTGATCAGCACGACGAGACGAGTTCAAATAGCCATGTCCGTCCGTCCGTCTGGATCAACGCAAACTCCTCCTAGACCGTAAGAGCTACAGAGGTAAAATTTTGCATGTAGGCTTGTATATACTGCAGGCATTGTATATATCACTATATCATATATCTCCCATAGAAACAATCGGTGGAAAACAGTGACTATCAGTGATATCTTAGTTTTTTCCTATGCTAAGATTGTAGGCCGTTCTTTCGGAAACATTAGGCTTTTTAGCTTAAACGTTTTTCCACCTTTGATGGCTATAGGTAAGGAAAGAGTTACCAAAAATGTTGCAAGGGTATACAAACTTTGACGCGGTCGAAGTTAGCCCCGGCCCTCTGGTTTTGGTTGGCCTTGCCCTCTTCTCACATACTTTGAAGTTTTTCCTCTGTGTTGCGTCAGTGCTAAAAAAAAACAACAGCGCGATTTCTTTCTCTGCGCTTTGTATATATACATACATATACTATATATTTTTTTGGCACGAAACATTTTCGAATTGCCACGCTTTCTCTCGTCAGTGGCGTTTCCTCGTTTCTTTCTGTCTTTCTGCTGAGCTCCGGCACGCGTCTAATTTTTTTCCTGCCTTTAACAGGGAACAGAAAAGGGCTTAGGTTTCGGCACTGACTTGATTATTGGTACATGACATCAGTCTCTCTTTGCAATCAACATCATCTATCACCATTAAACTGAAAGTCAAAGGGCAGACAATACATGAAATCGAAACAAAAGAAAAACAGTGAAGCAAAAGGTCCTTCCGTTAAAGTGGTGTGGGAGAAAGAAAACATAAGAGATAGAGGTGGAGAAAAGGGCGGTAGAATGGATGGCATTAAATGCCTTTAATTTATTTGTTCGCAATTTTCTAATCACAGACCGGAGGCGCCTTTTAAGATAAACATAAATGGTAAAACATTCTTTTTTCGTGTTAATTGTATAAATATAGACGAAAGTTTTTTTATGAGCTACAGACGGTTGATTTCAACAAAATCCATTCAGTTTCCATCTTCCATCGTGGCAAGGAGGCAGACAGGCAGTCAACCCCCAAAGCTCACTCATACCGGGAAAAAACGCCGCTTGCTAATTGAAGTCAAAAGGTGGGGGGAGGGATGGTATTTGGGATTTGAGTTGAGGTAGCTTTTGGGTTAAGGGCGGTTAGAGGGTGTGGCGCATTTTATGAGCCAGGGAGACGTAGCACAGAAGTGACTTATCTTGTTGAGCGACCCACGACGAAGGAAAACAACAATATTCACGATATGTGAGAGAGAGAGAGAGAGAGTGTGTGTGTGTGTCATTATCAACAAGTAGCTTTTGCCTAATGCATGAGACTCATTAGCCCTTGGCATTGATTACAAAATGAGCAGATACAAAAGGCGAACACCGAAAATTTTCCAGTATATACATATCTACATACATATATGTATTACAGCAAATTGAAATTTACTTAAAAGTTTAAACCAAACAAAGTTGTACATTTCTTGCAATTTTTCTATGGATTGGAAAGCATAGTTCCTATTCGTCTCTCCTGGTTAAAAGTCATTGTAAATGAATAAAAGGCATCCTGACGTAAGCATTGAATACCCAAACGGTTGTTTACAAACTTTCGATAGTATTTTAAAATGTGTGCATATAAAACAAAGTTTTATTAAAAGGACTGGACTTACCTTAAACTTCAGAACTGGTAAAGTCAAACAAAACCCAAAAATTGTTTGTGCTTTTGTACTAGTATTGAAATATATTATATATTTTACATTTGTCGGCGAAATTGACAAGACAGGCTTAGCTAGACTTTCCTGTGTCAAATGGCACTGGGGAGATTAAAAAGCCACACGTATAAATTTATATTTATAGAATAGACGTAACAACAAGATAACAATACTAATTTGCGAATTGGTTTTTAGGTAGACATTTTTTCAAATCAAAATAATCTTTTCAGATAAGATTCTATCTCTACATTTGTGCCATCAGATAGTGAGATATAACTCCTTCTCGTAAAAAACTTTTTGTTATTTACTTTCACATTAATTGTTTTCATTTGGTAACCTTATCTTTTGAGCTTTTTGTTTGTAGGGCTTTTTAAGATTCCAAAATCTCTTAGGCACCTACAATAAACCCTTAGGTAAGCCAGGTGGTGCCATGGCATAACTCGGCCATGGACATCTCTCACTCTAAATCTCCATTTTGGCAAGACGGTTACCAAATGGTCTTTGCTTTGATGATGGTCGTTCTCTGTTTTTTTTACCCTCCTTTCACGCCTTTCTTCCTACATCTCGTGCGATTATTTCCATTCAATTTGGTCGTTGTGCGTTTTGGTCCTTCAACAAGTTGCCTTCTGTTTTGGGGTTTCGGCTGTTGTTGATGGTGTTGTTGCCTTGACAATATTAAAAAATAATACAAAATAAACAAACAACAACGGAAATAATGCAAGAAAACAGCTTTTTGAATTCGCTTCATCATTTTTCCAGCTGCCATCAAGAAAAATAAACATTCAGTCACTTCAATTGGCTTAGATTGGATGTTGAAATGCCCTTCTTTAGTTCTTCTTAGTATTTCCAAGGTATTTACTATCTAATTAGATTTTTAAAATACCTATACATATCAGATATTCGCATCTTATAAAATTCAGGTTGGATTCAATCCTACAACTTTAAAATTTATTAATTTGCAATATTAGTCAGATTTCTTTTGATTTTAATAATGGTATCCCATCTTGTCACACAAAATTTTATTAGATTGTTTTAAACTTTACTGCAACAGACATGTCAAGATATTAAGATAGAAACAAAACCAAATCCCGTAAAGTCCTAGATAACTTTTTTAACGTGTTACCGAATGACTTCCTATATTTATAAAGCCCTTTTGAAGAGTATTAAAAACAGTCAAGTGCGAGAACGTATTGTAGTTATTGCTGGGCGGCTAATCGAATCCTAGATGGCTTCACACTGATAAAAGCAGCTGCTCTGCTACACTTAGTACCTTCTCTGTACGAGAACCACTTTTTTTTTATTGCGTTTTATATTATTGTATTAGGCCATTGACAGGAGCGGATTATGAGATGGTAGAATGCAATGGCCAAAGAAATACTATATATAGAACGACGGGTTTTTTGTTCCATATCATATAATCAATTATTGCTCTAATTATAATCTGATACATATAAAGTAATGTAAAGAATAGTTTAAATATTTTGAAGCCCATAAGATGTCTACTGGCTCAATGTTTCTTAATTAACAAATATTTTCTTTTTATACCCTTGTTTAGTTCGACTCAGTTACATTCCTAACACATCAGAAACTCCATTAATATCCATGATTTTAAGCCAGATTGTGGGTATTAGTGAGCATTACATATATCAAAAAACGCCCCATAATTCTCTTCAATTGTTAATCCAGTCCTATATTTGGCATTTACAAAAAATCTTGAGCATATGCTTATCCGATTTTGCTTGCGCGTGTTTTTGTTATTTCGACCTCTTCATCCTTTTGTTCGATTCACGTTTCCTTTTGCTGATTTCATTGCTGATTTTTATGTTTTCGGCGTTTATTATATTCTATACTTTTCGCGCCTTGTATTTTTTAACTTTTTTTGTTTTGCTTTAACCCCTTTTTCCTATTTTTTTTTTCTCGTTGCTCTATAGGATATTATGTGTGTGTGTGTGTATCGGCCGGAAGTGCCTCATTTTTAGAAGTGTTTTGCATTTTTGTGACTTTCTTTTCTGCGTACTCCTTTTTTTTGTGGTTTTTTATTTTGTTGTTTGAATTCTGTTCGCTTTGTTTTCTTTTTGTTATTTGTGAGATATGCAAATGCGATGTTGCTGGTTGTTGCTGTTGCTGTGTGGCGGTTATTTGTGTTGGAGATTTGTTTTTTAAGCGTAGCTCTTTGTTGCTCTCTCATGTTATTCATATGTATTTGTGTTTTTGGTTTAGTTTTGTCATCCTGACATGGGATATACAATATGGGATTTTTGGTTTTGTTAGATTTAACTGAAAGTTTTATTTTCTCTACAAATTGTTTTAGCTGATTTATGCAGCATATATACTAAATGTTTATATATAGTCTTAAAAGTTCTTCTTTTTGAATTATTTAATACATTTTCAGCTACAAACAAAGCTATATTGATTATATATTATTTTCGTCAAAACCATTTTTGTTCATATTTAACGGAATATTTATTCAATTTTAGAGCAGAACTATTTTTAAAGCTTATTTTTAAATTAGACCCATTTGCCCCTTTACTCTTAGAAAATTGTGAATGATATTCGGATGAGAATTAAATAAGTTTTGTTTGTTAAAGTTTTACATTAGTTTGTTAAATTGGATGAAAAGCGCTTAAATATTTTCAAAATTGTCAAATTTTCTGGAGTGAGCTAATTGCACACTTTTGGGTAATACCAATTTCATTTAGCTTTTTCTAGTTACCAGCAGAGTTCAGAGACTTATTTTTCTAGTTTTCATCGATTCTATTAATTAAATATTAAAAAGATAAAAAGGAATTGTAAATTTTTGTAATATGGATTGCATACCTTTGGGAAACTTCGAATTTTTAAGTGGTTAACAAATTTGAAGTTACCGCTTGGCTTAAATTTCCTATTTTAGCTTTAACGAAACTACAATTTGGCTGATCAAAATATAAAAATTGAAATCAAAGTTGAACTAGCACACATGAAAAAAGGGCAACGTCATAAATAAGGGAAATGAAATCATTTCAAGCAATTTGTCTACAATTTTGTGTCACACTTTCTGCGCCATTTCTCACATGCCATAAAAAATGCCACATACACACAAGCACAAACTGTAAACTGAGAACTTAGTTATGGACTTCTTTTGCACCTTCCCCAATGTCCCCTCCTAAAGGTGTCACTCTGATAAATGGCGTTGCCTTTTTTAACACAAAAAAAAAACTTTCACAAATTTCAAACATTTTTTTTCTGCTATTCTCTGTGCCAATTTCAAGAAAAATTTTCTTTAAGTATAATAAAATGCAGTGTGTCTGTCATAAATCTATTCCACTCGATTGTCACCGCTCGAAATCCCAAGTTGGAGCCACCGCAACTGACGACACTCCCACTTCCCCACACCACCGAGGAGAGGGCGTCACTTGACATTGAAAAGAAAAATGCATAATGGAAAAATTGGCTTTTATCGTCGCGGCGAAAAAATGTGCACACAAAGCATGAACAAACTTTAACAATTTGGCGCAGCGTTAATACGGAAATTAAATATTTTTTGAAAAATTGCAAAAAGAAACAAAAAAAATTTCAAAGCGGAGAAAAAAAAAGGACGGAAAAACAATAAAGAGAGCACCTCGAAACAATTTCAAAACATTTTCGTTGACAGCGACCCACAAGCACACATACACCCCCAAACACACAGAAAGACAGGACACCAACACTCACACAAATGCTGATCATGTTTGCGCATAAAAGTATGCTTTGCCAAAGCAACTGAATACATTCATGAATCAGAATGTTCCAAAATACAAAATATCTAATTGATCAGATAATTTAAAATGATAATCGAAAGAATATATAAAAGATATGTATTAATCATAATCCATTAAATATTTCACTACTCTAATCTATTAATACATAGAATGGGATACGGATTCGAAGCAGTTTAGGAAAGTACAAAACATTTTTTTTAAATGTCTGATTTATATATATATTTTTTTTATATATTAAAAGATATGTACTATGAATTAAATCGTTACAATAATTAATCATAATCCATTAAATATTTAGCTACTCTAATCTATTAATACATAGAATGGAATACGGATTCGAAGCAGTTTAGGAAAGTACAAAACATTTTTTTAAAATGTCTGATTTATATATATATTTTTTTTATATATTACTAAAAAACTTAAAGTTAAGTTAAAACTTAAGACTTTGAAATATAAACTTTTAATAATTCAGAACAAAATTAAGGAATAGTAGAAATTGCTGATTGTATTTGGAATGTTTTCAACGGCATTTTCAACAAAATTAACCTTCTCCGGTAAGCGATTTTACAGTCCAGAACATCCTCTCAAATATATACATGTGTACATGTATAATTTCAGTTCTCTTTGGGTATAGTTTTGTGAAAGCTGACAAAAACGTTTTTGCGAGCTGGCTTAAATTCTAAAAAATTCTAATAACACAAATATTTGCAGATGAAAGAGGTACTAAAAGGCATTTGGCCACACGCTCCACTTGTCAACTGAATATAGAAAGAGAGAGAGAGAGAGATGGAGTAAGTAAGAAAGAGATGGAAAGTGGAATGGGTGTAGTATGACAAGGGGTAATAGAATGGGTAGGTCATCCTAACCCATCACGCTTATAAAACAGCAGTCGCTGTCAGTCCATCACTCAAACAAGGACCAAAACTCCTGGCTGGCTCCATCGTTGGCACACTTTTTGACATCGTCAGAAACAACAACAACAACAAAAACAACACCAACAACAAGCCACAGACAAACTAACAAACAATAGCACAAAAAGAAGAAACTCTGAATTAAAAAAAAAGGAATTGGTCGAAATTTTTGTAATTTTCGTAACATGTTTGCTGCGTTTTGCACTTTTGTTGAACATTTTTCATCTACTGGCACAAAACTTTTTGACATGTTGCAGTGCAAATTGAATAAGTCCACAAAAAAAGAGAGAGACGAAAATACAGTTATGCATGTGTGTGTGTGTGTGTGAGTGGGTGGCGAGGTGATAGGATGTTTGTGCCAGTTCGTTGCCTTCGGTCACAATAATCAAATTTGCCAACAACACTACTACTACAACTACAGCGACTAGTGGCTCCTGTTAATCGCTCTCTTACGTATTCGAAAAACTATTCCCTTGACTGAGGATATTTTGAAACATTGCATTTTGAGTCACTGCAATTGAAAATTCCTCTCGTTGATCACAAAAGCTGCTAATAAACTGCTTTCGAGGCTAAATTCAAGGAGTCTCAATTAGAAAATGTATTGGCAAATTGAATTTTTGCTGTTTCCACTAAAACGGAATGAAAATTTCTAATCAAGTACAGAAAAAGAAAACAATCCTAAAAAGTAAATTTTATTATGAGTACGGCAAGCTAACAAGATGCAATTTCGTAAAACATTTTGGAAATATTCGTATTATTCGTAAACTCTTCATAAGCTTCCCAAAAAATTAAGTCTTTTACGCTTGTAGCCATATAAATTTCTGTGATTCTTTCTTTTTCCATGAAATTTTTTTGTTGTGAACATTTTTGATTTGAATATTGTTATTAAAATGGTTCGTTTTATTATTTTTATTTTGTCTTCTATTTTTTTCAAAAATATTTTTTTCTGTTGATTTTATCGTGCCATTCTTTAGCCTGAATTGAAGAAGCCGCAAATTCAATTCATGGCCTCTATCAACAAGAAAAGAAATGAAAAAAGACTTAAAACGAAATGAAAGTGTAGAGGGACCAAATAGGCAAGAAAAAAGAGGTAAGTGCTTTTCACTGACCAAGACTGAGACCATCCATTGTCCAATTTCCAACCAGGACACACACACACGTCCACCGCACTCACATCTACACACAAGTCTGCGTTCACTTTGTCTTGGCGTTTCGACACGATTTTTCTTCATTTTGTGAAATCAATCAAATGCAGGCTCTTGTTGTTGACCATCACCACGCCCACTTTTGCCCACTTTGGCACTTTTGGCTGACTGCTTTCTCTATTCTTCCCCTTCTCCCCAGTGTGCCTGTCAACACTGGAACATACCAATCCTTGTGCGGCCTCTACTGATGCTCCTACGGCTGCTGCTGCTCGACTGCTTGTTGGACATTCATCAAGCCATTTCATCTATTGACTGATTGATAATATTTTTGATAAATGATTGGCGGCCATGTCGTTGTGCATGGTCTCTTTCGCTCTCTCTCTCTGACTCACTTTCGTCTGTGCCTTCCGGGCTGGGTTATTTACGGCGTGCAAAGCGTTGGGCAGAAAAGGATTTATAGGTGAGCTTTCCTCCTTTCTCTGCCTCTTCCTCATCTCTATATTCTTCAGTGTGTGTGTCCTGGCAATATGCAAATTGATGGATCTTGGAGATAGGTCATGTACATATGCCCCGATATGGTAGGCTAAAAAGCTTAAGCTTGTTAGCTGATTGAGCTAAGGTAAATTTGAGCAAAGAAAAAAGGAACTCTGGCTCATGTTTTCTTTTCCCTTCCCCCTTTGCTTCATTCTTTAATGGCATCATGTGCATTTTTCATAATTTTTTACCATTGTCGCTTTTTTTCCTCATTGATATTTTCAACCAATAAAAATTAATTGAAACATCAACATTAACACCACACTCCAAGTGATTAGAATCAGTTCCAGGCAGGCGCACACACAAAGGTGTTTGGTGTCGGTTTGCTGTTTTTGTTATTATTATTGTTGGCTGGCTCTGAGGCACGCGCCAATGTTTACACGGCTCATGGCACAGGCGACACAGAAGACATCAGACGGACAGACAAAACGAATACACACACGGGGAAGACCATACCGTACCAACGACCACGAACGGACCTTAACCTGGGCATATTGCGAAGCAAGAATCAAAACAATCAGCCAAGAGGCAACAGCTACAGCAACAACTACAGCTATGAACAAGCAACTCCAACAACAAGGAACCATATGATACGCCCACGTTTGAAGAGAAGATTGGGAGAGAAGTTTGGGCAGAGGGTCCATGCACCAGCCGACTAGCTTTATACAATACGCCACACTCTGCAGAATGAGAGAGACAAAACAAGATAATGGAAATGCTTGGCAGCACCACCAGGCTAAAGCGTACGAGATAGTGTGGGGGGAGGTGGGGTAGTTCGGCAGGTATGTGCAGTAGGAGAATAGACCTCTGCCCAGTCCCTATTCCGTCATGTTAAAAGGTAACTAAATTCTTTCGTGCTGAACTTAATGCTTACATGGAGAGTGAGGATAGGCAATAAGAGTCATATGACAATACTATGTAGTTGGTATACAATTGAAAGTTTGCAAAAAATTCATTAAGATTACCGAACTTTTTGAGTGTAAAACTTTTGCAAATACTTCAGAAATTTTTTGGAATATTATTGCGTTTTAAAGCTATGTATAGTAAAAAAAACCGGGTCCGATTCACTATTGGACTTACCGGATAGTGTTTGATTTTGAGATATTAAAAATTTTGTTAAATAATTTTCCGAAAGTTCCGAAACGTTTAAATAAGCTTTTTGTTAGTATGTAAGCTTAAAACCAATGATGTAATCGATATCTTACGCTTGGTCAGCCTCTTCTAAACCCTAACACTAATTATGTAGGGTATTCAAAGTTCTGGTTTTTTTTTTTTGCATTTTTTCGCTTCGGTTTTCAGCTTTTTTTTGCTTTGTTAACACCCAGTTAATAGCTGGGATTGTTGATGCTGCCTCTTCCACCTGAGTTGAGTTAAGCGCCGCGTGACTTATTTGATTGTTAAACAACATAATCTGTTGCTGCCCCAGCTTGTTATTGCCACTGTCGCTGCTGTTGTGGCAGCCAATTTGGGGTTTTATTTCCATTCTTTTTTCTCTGATTTGTTTTTTTTTTTTGTTGGTCAAGTGAACAAACAGAAGATGCAGATGGCAACTCTAGGGAGTTGCAGAGTGTAGCACAATTCAGCCAATTTGCAATAAGGCGTCGATTGCCTTACTGTCTCTGACAGTTAAAGAAGAATAAAAAAAAAAAATTTTTATGTGACTCCCTCATTCTCCCCAATTGCGGCTTCTCTTTCACTCCCGTGTAATGAAAATGCAACGTTGCGGAAAATCGCGCCAAAGACAAAAAAGTGGAAAGTGGAAATTGAAAAGTAACGGACTACTGGATATTTGCTAAAAGAGTTAAGGAAGGGGTAACGGGGGGTACAGTTGGTGGTCTGGTAGCAGAATGACAAGAATATTGCGAAAGTGGTATGGAAAATTCTCGCAAGAATAGCAAGTTGCGAAAGGATGGAGAAGGAAAATGGGATTTCGAAACAGGTTGCCCCTTTCCATAGCCTGTTAGCTTGTGCCTTTTTTTCTCCGTTGGTTTTTTTTGTCAGGATCTCTGAGTTTGGACTGCTGCCGTGAGCACTTTCGCCATAGTCAATATTGCGGTACCCAGACACAAAGCCACTTTGGGTGTTATTGTGTCAATGTATCCCAACCTTCACTTCAACCTACACTCCTGAACCTTCCCCTCCTCATACATACATATTTCTGAGTGGTTTTTGCTGTTGCAAAAACAGAAATTGTTAGTTCATATTTTACAGCAATTTCCATTTGGCGAACGGTTTTATAGTGACTGTACCATTTTTCCTATCTGGCCATTTCTTTTTTCACAGTTTTTCCTACCTTTCGGCTTCACCGCCTTCTACTGTCTGTACATGTTTTTAATGCTTATGGCACATGCCAGAATTGCCAGGTAAAACAACAAACAAATCAAAGTTAATTTCAATAATCAGCACTTTTGTCGCATGTCGTCGTCGTCATTTCCTGCTAGTCAAAGTCAATTAAGAGGGAACTCGGCACAACTTCGCAGTGAGTGTTTCAGGGTAGGCTTGTTAATGGGCCTGGCACGGTTCTAGGAGGGGACTGAGCCATTGATTATGGCAAATGATGCGCTACATGACCACATGTTGCATATCTGCTCATTAGCCTTTACTGCGTGGCTATTTAAAGAAGGCAAGAACACACACACTTAGAGAGTCGAAGAAGGGGGTTTGAGAACATAAATGTGCGAGAAAGAATAAATGTCTAAAAAATTAAGATAAAGCGACATACATATGAAAGAAAGTTGAAGAAGAAAAGGGTAAAAGAATTTATTAACGACGTAGAATATCAGAAAAAAAAACATTAAGGGAAGAAAGAAAAACGCAAAGAAATAAACAAAATTAAAACAACTAGGATATATATGAAGTGAAGAGGAAAATTCTGGCAAACGAAAAGTAGTTTGAAAGTAGATAAAACCAAAATAATTAAGATAAAATGAGAAAGGTGAAAAGAAACAGAAACACAAAAACATAGGAAAAAATGTCAATAGAAATTATAAAAGCAAGAAAAGAACTAATAGCGATGAGAATTGTAAAGAAGCATATGTAAAGAAGTATTTTAAGTAAACCAGCCAAGAATAAATAATAACATTGACTGCAAAGAACGATCAAAAGGCAGAAACAAGAACAAAAAAGGCGCCAAAAAAACTGAGAAAAAATTAACAACACAATTTTGAATTTTCAGATTAAGGAAAAATTAAAAATTAAGTCAATGTATTACTGGCTTAAATTCTTTGGCCCGTTGTTGTTGTCAAACACTCGCCTGGCTCTATCCTCACCCCTGCCATAACACGCTCTATTACTTGCCCCCTTTCAGACTTATTGGCCACTTCCTTTAAACGAATTAAGGCACTGCCTATACACAAGAGACTGGCCAACTGTCTAAAAATAAAAGTGAACCAACTAGTTTTCTTCTGTAGCCAATAGTGGGGAGAGGAGTACGAACCGGATGCTGGTAATAATATTTAGATTTTTAACCCTTGATGCAAAACTTTATGCTTGTTTAGATAACATTATCGCGTTGGCTCGGTCGCTGTGGATGAAACTTGTTTGCCCATCTCCGTCTAGGCTTGAGAAGAAGGTGCTGCTAGATGTTGGTTGCCGTTGTAGGTTCTGGTGAACTCTTCTTGGCCAGGCATAAAGTTGGCTAATTTACGATTGCATTGTGAGCCATTTAAAGTTGCTCTTTATAATTAGAGAAATTAATTTGTATGCTTTAAGATGAGGCATAAAGTTTTTCATTTTCCCATTGCAGATAATGCCCATTAAAATGGAAGCATGAAAAACAAAAAGCAGAAAAAAAAAAAACCCTGAAAACACACAAATAAAATATAAAAACGTGAGCAACACCTGCCACAGGCTAGAGAGAGATAGTCTATATTTCATTCTCTCATTGCTGTTTTCTGCTTTTGCCCGCAAAACTAAGTGCATTAAAATTGGCAAAGAAGAAGAAAATGCACAGCGCCAGAACAAGAATTATTATGATTTTTTATTATGCAACAAAAAACGAAAAAACAAGTCAACAAAAAATATGAAAATACAAAAAGTAAAAAGTGAAAAAGGCTCGTCCTTTGGGCATCGCAACGGCCCTTTGAACTTCGCTGAAGTCATTGCACGCTGTTAAAAAGGACTCGCAACTTACCGCCAACGGCTATGGCCATTATGCATTATTATACTCCTGCCACTGACCGGCAGGAGCAAAAGCAGTACCAACACAACCACCAGCACGACGACTATCTCTCTCTCTCTTTTTCTTTCTCTCTGTAGATATCCATATATCTGTGGTGTGTATGTTTGCCTCTCGAGCTGAAAATTACTGCCTCGAAATCAATTTCATGCAATTGAAGCACTTAATTTTTACCAATTCATTAATTGATTTCGTTGCCTGCACCAAGTCCCTGATCCAGGTCTCCAACCTCCTCCTCCAGTATTTGCTTATTAAGAGCACCGGCTGGGAAAATTATTAAATCAAAAATCGCGAAGGAAACGAATAAAGTAAATAAACAAAATGCGACACCATTTGACTAGCCAATACTCTTTTGGAATTTATTCCAAAGTTCCTGAGTTCTTTGAGTTTAGTATACCATGAAAACGATCATCGGGCGACCATGACATACTCTTTTTCCAACTCTACAGCCAATTGGGAACTACAACAAGAAAATTTTTAAATATGTTATCGCACACCTAAATTTGTCGGTTTTTGTTTGTTTTGTTTACATGAAATTTTTTCATTGTTATTAGTTTAATTCCTGCTCACAAAATTTCGGGAATTTGTAAACACCTTTCCAATTTGTCAAAATTATAAAACAGTTCTTTTAACACTTTTTAAATGACTTCTCTTTAAATAAATATGGTATGCTAATGTTGATAACAATTAATTTTAGAAGCTATATATATAATAATAAGTTAAAGTAAAATAAATGAAAACCAGAGGGCCGGGGTTAACTTCTTGTATACGCTTGCAAGCTTTTTTCTTACTCTTCTCTTACTTATAACCAAGTTGGAAAAACATTTTGTAAAAAAAATCGAATGTTCGCGAAAAAATGGCCTACAGTTTTAGGCTGTTCGGAACTTTGCCGTTTGAATGAGAGCTATATATGGAAGCCCAGGAAGAGAATGCGTCGATCCAGACCGACGGACATGATATCGGCTCGTCGTGCTATTCAAGAAAATATGCACATACTGTATATTGTCGGAGATGCTTCCTTCCTTTCTGACCAAAATTTTTTTGCAATTTATTTAAGTTCTTGTAAAAATTGGAAAATCTCTCTCAATCGGAGTTTTACTTGTAATAAAAAAAATATCACCAAACGGCTAACATAGTAAATAAGCTCTAAAGTCCACACTTCGTGGCAATGCAAATATAACAAAAATATATAATAAAAATCCATCGGTTGTTGAGTTGCCCATTTTAAAAATAAGTAGAAAACAAAACACACACACGGCGTGTGTAAAAGAGAGAGGAAAAGGAATGGTTTTATTCATTTTTGCTGACGCGTTTTAATGAGGTTCTCCTCGATACTGGTCATTTCTGGCCGTTGGTTCTGGTCTGGTATGGTTCACTGAGCCAATGCCTGACCAATTTATGAGAGCCCGAGAAACCTACCAAATGGCAAAAGGTGTATAAATAACTGTTTCTACCTAGTAAAAGAACGATGAACATAAAAAAAAACGAAAAGTAGTTTTAATTGTTCATTTTATAGGTTATATATGTACATACATACATATATACCTACTTGTATTGTTCTATGTAAATATGTATGTTCCGGTTTTTTAAGCTGATTGTAAAAGCCACAACAATATTTACATGTTTGTTTTATTTTGCTGGTTTTTGTGGATTTTTTCTTCCGTCTATAATTTAATTTCATTAAATTATTCAAGAGCTTTAAATATTTCCATTTGCATAGTAGCGAAATGTACACGGTAAGCACTTTTGGTAGCAATGCAATTGAAATGCATAATAATTAATCATTAATGTTCAAATTGATTACATTAATGTGCAATTTAAATGATGGCTAAATTGAAAATGCAAAATTAAGCAAATTAGGATGCCCAAAAGACCAAAACATTGAATGCCCTTTAAAGTTAGAGACAATAATTGATTTACATATTATGTTTCATAAATATTCAATAAATTTCCCTTTTTAAACTTCAGAGACAATGAAAAAAACGCTACATAGTGGTCCGATCCGGCAAATTGCCCAACTTGATCTCAACAATCAAAGCAATTAAAAGCTTAAATAGTGCAAAATCCTCAATGTTTGTTAAATAATTTACACTTGGCATATTAATTTGGTTGGATTTCTAAATGATTAATAATTGAGACAAAATTCGTATCGACGGTCAGCAAAAAGAATAAGTCTAATCTAAACTAAAAAAGCAGGCAACGCGAATCAGGTTTATTAACATTTCTTTTCTTTACCGGACTGCGGAAAATTCGAGAGATTGGAAAAGCACATACTCAAATCACCTTCTTCCTTTTTAATCAGAAAACAATTTGATCGACTCGTAATTAATATTATGCTTTCGCTCTTAAATCGAAGGTCTTGTGTATCGTTCATGTGTACAGAAAAGCTCTCCTCATTTACATAGATGGGATAAGTTATTCCATATTGGCAATAATTTCATTTGTCAATTTTCGTTTTAATATTTGGCCAATTGCTTGCTTTTTATTTTTGTATTGTAATAAAATTTTATCGCGCTAACTATATAATAGGAATATTTTGTTAAATAATTTATATTAATTAAAATTGATTAATCGCGATGCTTCTGCTGTTGATGTTGGTTGGCATTTTGAAATTAGCTTAATTTAGCTTGTTAAAAGTATTTAATTACATTAAATGGCAAATAATTTTAATGCATATATTACACATACATACATATGTAGAAATGAATGTTTATATATGACTACATATTATTTTTATCGTATCGTGGAAGAATTTTTCCATTTTAATTGTAATATGCATTATAAATAGCATTGTTGTCATGTGCCATCACCCTTATTGTATGATACCCCGTAGTAAGGATTTACAAAGTATATTAAGTGAATAAGCTGCGTATGTACCTGTAGTCTTGAAAGTTAAGGCTCTTAGATGAAACATCTTTGTTAGCTTTTTGATTTTGTATATTTTATTAATTCCCATGTGGGTTTACATTTATCTCTAATAGGGTATCTCGAATTCGTTGCTTTAATCTAATGTCAAGATATATTCATTTCAATATTTTTATTTTTTTTGCAATTTTTGCAAGTTTAATTAAATTATTTTGTATTGATTTAATGTATTTGCATTAAAGAAATTTATTTTGTTTTTTTTTTTATTGTTCATATTTATATTTGGTTGGAATTGCATACTTTAGGGCGTTGCTAAACCGCGCCCTCATATCTGTTACTGTTCTGTTGTTGTTATCGATGATAATGTCTGGGCCATCGTTTGCCCGCTGATTTTTTAATGAAACGCTGAAGTATAATTTATGAATTTTAATGAGTTGCCAAATGATGCCGAAGCGTTGATTTTCCATAATTATTAACACGAACGCGGATGCGCATACATACATATGTACATATATGTATGTTCCACAAGAAGGAAAGAAGAGGTGCTGAAAGGAAGGGGAGGCCGGCTCTCAGTCTGTCTGTCTTTCGGACGATGTAAAGTACATATAAAAAGCTATGTGCTTGCATATATGTAGGCTTTCGACATTCAAAAATAAACCATCGCAAGGGAAACAAAAAGTGTGCGAGCTGGGTCTGCAAGGGGAGAGAGGCAATACTTGCTATGTCGGTACGATCGTCCACTGCAGCTCTGATACTCTTCTTGGGTGCCATAATTGGTATAATAATAAAATTATCGGTAAGGCCATAGTATGCAATTTCTGTGAAAATAACACCCCATATTCGCCTCTGTTTTTTTTCTTTTTGCCTGTTTTGCCCTTATATGGTTTATTGATACATTGATACGGAAAAATACAATTGATAGCTCAAATTGAGGACTATTTAGATAGAAGTTTTGAAAAACTTAATCAGTTTAATACTCGACTACACTTATGGAGAAGTGAGTTGTCTAAAATGTCTTTATCCTAATGGGCTTAATTTTCTGATCATCCCTTTGCAGGTTTACTCTCCTGATCCTAATATCGTTACATATCGGCAATAAATTAAATACGTAAAAAATATGCTGTTTTCAAATGATATCGTAAACAATAATTAGAACCTGCGTTTCTTATCACAGATCACTGAAAAGCGTAACCTGGTGCTACATTTGATGTTTGGCTTGAGAATCTTATAAACAATCCTTTATTCGAAAACGTAAATTAGAAATATTATGAAGCACATTCAAATTATATCTCTGTGATTTCAAACAGGCTAGGGTATATAAACTTCGTTTTGCTGTAAATTAATAAATGCTTAATATTCTTTGCCTTTTATAAACCAGAACTTTTCCTATCTGAAAACGTGTTTGATTGAGTGTGTGCATTTTTATATTGACTGTTGTCCTTTAGGCATTACGCGGAAAAAATTGTTCTTACTTTTATTGTTGAATTTTTTAATTAACAGATTATGAAGATTTTTGTCATTAAGTTGCATACAGCGCTTTAAAATTTAAAAGTTGAACAATTTCAATTCCATTGATTTACTTGGTACAGACTTCAAAAAAGGATAATGTGAGGTCATAAATACAAATGAACATGGACAATAGACACATGGTGGTTAAGCCTTTCAAAAGCCATGGCTAATATCCGAATGCTGCCAATAAGGCCTAATTAAAACCAATCATAATAACGCCAACAACAACAACAACAATGACCATCACAAAGAAGGGTTTACATAATGAAATTAACTAAAATATGCCACGGCGCTTACTTAATTATTATAGAGCACGGGGTAGAAACAGGTGTTTGCAGGGGAAAAGGGGGGAGAAGGGCAGATATTGGGAGATGGAACCATCCGCATGCAGCTTAAATATGAGAATGACATTACGCACACACACACACACACACACACACACTGCTATGCACACACACACACACTGGCACACACCTACACATATTTGATTATATGGTACAGCTAAGCCGGCTTACCGGTCGTATGATTAATTGTAATGGGCTTACATTACATTTACCCAAAATTGCGCATACGCCTCGTGTAGCATAAATAGCCAAAAAACTATTTATGCCTATATTTCTCTATAATATAAACCAATTGAATGAGTGTCACAATCAGCTTTAAATATATAAACCCAACGCAGAATCTAAATTAAATTCCCTCAAAAACCAGAAAACAAGATAATTAGGTAAAAGCTAAAAATTAACTAAGACAAAAACAAAATAGAGGAAGAAAAAGATACTTTCCAAAGAGGCCTAGTCAAGTATATTAGTTGTCTAAAGGCACATAGAATTTCGAACGCTGTCTCGTCAGTTCTCTATTAATTTCAATTTCGAACCATGATTTAATTGTAAAACATTTTGCAGCAATTACTAAACCAATATTGATTGTAATTGCTATACTATGTTTGGCAGGTGGCAAATTTCAAAATACTATTCATATTCTCAACACAAAGTCAACGCCATGAGCCAAAAGTGTGGTGATCGGATGAGGGGAGGTGGGGCAACGGAAGAGAGCATTTTGGGGCATTAAATACAACTTAGGATTGTCTAATGGTAATGATGATAATGCCCATGCAAAGTCAACACATTGCCAAACAGATGCCACATTTGAGTTGCAAGTTGTGCAAGGCTTGTGTGAGATGAGATGACGACTAGGACTAGTTGAAGTGAAGTGCCTAGAAGTAAATGAACTCGTAATACTGTGACACGTTTATGCACTTAGCGGGTGGTAAAGGGGGGGTAAAGACAACCAAACGCCTCTTGGCCCTAACGGCCTGCCAGCCAGTCAGCCAGAGGGAGAGAGGCAGAGCGACAGAGAGGCTGACTAACAGTAAACAGCAATCACTGCTAATGAGTTTTATTGTAAATTAAAATTGCAATCAGTGTCAGCCAGTGGCGGTAAACTGAACTAAAGTGAAGTGCCATACAGAGAGAGAGAGAGAGAGTGCGGTCGACAAAAGTTGAGCATTAAATGAAACACTGGGATCTGGGCGGACATCTCTTTGTCAATCCATAATAAATTTGCCAAATTGCATAACATTAAATAAAGACAGAATAATATGCATGTAAAATGACAAAAAGCAGTCGACTACGATGAAGAAGAATTAGTCAAAGAAGATTACCATCAAGCATGCAGCACTTGCTGTCAGTTGTGGGGAGGCCAATAACACACTTATGTCACACAGTGTGGCCACATTAGCCAAAT